>NC_089312.1:7259437-7344437 GCF_036669915.1 Pocillopora verrucosa
TATCTGGGTGATAGGAGTATTTTCTCTGGTTGGTGCAGTGTTTGTTGTCACTTGGCGAGTGATCTTTAAAGAAAAGAACGTGGTTCAGTCCATCATGTTGCTCCACTTAGCAGTGTCCGATGGTTTGATGGGTATTTACCTGATCTCTCTTGGCACTAAAGATCTGTTGTGGAGAGGAGAGTATTACTTTCATGACTTCCAGTGGAGGTCTGGTTTGTCTTGTCAAATAATTGGAGCGATCTCCCTTCTGTCAAGTGAGGTTTCGGTTATGATGATGACACTGATATCTGCTGATCGGCTTAAAAATATTGTGTTTCCTTACCGAGGTGCTTCTCTGAAACCAAAGGCAACACATATCCTGTGCATCATCATATGGGCAATTGGCTTCCTTATGGCCTTTTTACCTATGTTTGGTATTCAGTATTTTGAAGACCCATTCAGGTACCATAGTTACTATGGTAGAAGCGTGGTATGTCTGCCCTTGCAGCTTACTTCTGATAAGCCAGCAGGTTGGGAGTATTCTGTTGCTATCTTTCTCGCTTTGAATTTTGCTTTTTTCTTGTTCATCATGGGTGCTTATCTCATGATACTAGTCAAGTCTTACTTGTCTAGCCGGCGACTGGCCCGTCAGGGAACTGAAAGAGAGATCCAGGCCAGAAGAGAAAACTTTAGGAGGGAAACGGCCCTTGCAAGGCGGGTGTTCTTCATCATCCTGAGTGATTGTGTGTGCTGGATGCCGGTGATAGTGATTGGTATGAGGACCATCATCGAGAAGTCGTACAAAGCGCAAGGAGACCTCGCTGTCTGGATTGCTGTATTTGCCCTTCCGATCAACTCGGCCTTGAATCCTATCCTGTACACCTTGTCAACAGAACAGGTAAGTTATGCGCTTTTAATCCATTATAAGTAGTCAAGATAATAAAATCCGTAAGTAGACTTATAATGGCTAGGTACAGGAAGGGTAATGGTTTTCAGCCGACTATAGGCAGTGTATAATATTGCTCAAGACTGCTTTGTTCACTTGCAATGGACACTGACAATGTTTCAAAAGCATTGGACAACAGAAATTCGTTAGTTTCTGTTTTGTCATCGGAGCTTAGCTCAAGGCAGCTAGCGAAATCTCGATCACTTTTGGCTATTTTGTATCCAGGTCAGAGGCATTCTGAAGAACAAAATGGAAAAAGTCTGGAACTACTTGAAGACCGTTTTCACCTGCTGTGGTTGGGATCAGGAAGGTGCGATATAATTATCAGCTCCTGATCAGAAATAAACCGAAAAACGATGTAAACTAACAGATTGCTGCAAATACAGTTTATTGATCTGTTGATTTATTCATTCAGTCACTCAGTCATAAATCAATTCACTCATGCATGCATAGAGACATTCATTTAATCATGTATTTACTCGTTCGCTCCTTCGTTCTTTTATTGGTCTGTTCATTTGTGGTACGAACTAAATATTTCTCGGCTCGATCATTGACTTTTCTTCGTCGTTTTCTTTAAAGGCCAAGGAGATGGGGAACAACCGAACCAACAGGGAATAGAAGACAATGGACAAAATGGTGGCGAGGGAGGTAAATCCTAACTCCTATTTCTGGAAATATCGTGAAAACTGTAAATGGGGGAAAAAAGGCAATCTGTGACTAAATATATATTCGTTATTTCCTCTTTATTCTAAGGAGAAGGTGGGTGTGAACTAATCGAACTGGTTCATGTTGGTGTGCATCATCCCTTACTAGGTGAGCTGCAGTTTTCTAATCCAATGTAATTCTTGTCTGGAAGAAAAATACCGTGTTGAAGTGTTTATTGCTAATCTGTTTGTTTTGAATGGTATCCCTGGTGATGTTATTGTGTCCTCTGCTACCGGAGGGATCTGTGACTGCTTGTTACTTTCACATACGCAGATAGGGTTTATTATTATCTTTACAATCATTCAACCTTCTTTGTTCATCACGTTAATCTCAAATTCTTCATAAACCTCTTTTCATTTTTTTTTTTTTTTAAAGGCCAAGGAGAGGGAGAGCAAGTGAACCAGCACAGAATGGAGGACAATGAAGAACATGGCGGCGAGGGAGGTAAAAACCTTTTAGGTGTCACTTAACATATCATAAACATTTGAACTGAGAGCACAGGGTTAGTCTATGTACATTTTTTTTCTACTCTCATTTTTCAAGGAGAAATTGAGGGCGAAGAAATTGAACTGGCAAGTGTTGGTATGCATCATCCACAACAGGGTAAGGCTACAGTTTCTATTTGAATGTCAAGTTTTTAATGCTATTCTGTTAGTTTATATTGTACCTCTGGTGATTGTGTCCTCTGTAACTGAAGGATCTTTGACTTTAGGATATTTTCATACACGCAAATAAAGTTTATTATCATCATTTTTATAACCCAACCTTTCTCGTCTATTACGTTTTAATTGTTCAAATGTTCAATTCAAATGTTTATGAAAAAATTGTAGATCTCGTTCTGCGTTTGTTACAAAAAATCCCTTCGTTCTATCTCTTATTTGTTTCCTGACTCGTTCACGATTTTTTTCCTTTGGTTTCTTTGAAAAGGCCAAGGAGATGGAGAACAACTGAACCAACAGGGCATGGAAGACATTGAACAACATGGCGGCTTAGGAGGTAAGACATTTTTTCCTTATAGTCAATGACAACACAGTGGCAATGTGACAACAACAGTGACTATATGTTTTATTTACTATTTTTTTCAAGGGGAAGTCAGGGGTGTAGTTATCGAACTTGCTCATGTTGATGTGCGTCATCCACAACAAGGTAGGCTAAAGTTTCTTCTCTGATGTCATCTTTATATAAATAAAAGATCTGTTAGTTTATATTGCCAAGACTCAACAATATGTTGTATTAATGGTACTTTTTATTTTGTTCTCTACTTCTGGAGGGATCTGTGACAGATGGATATTTTCATTCCCACAAATCAATAAAGTTAATTTACATCATTATAGTTATCCAACCTTATCATTACGTTAGTTTTTAATTCTATGGATCTCGTGTTCTAACACAGTTTTATTAGGTTTAAAAGTTTTGAAACGTTTCTTTGTTTTTTTGTCTCCAGTCATTATCTGAAATAAAGAAAAACAAAATAGACTGACTTGATTCTGAAACAATCACCAATACTAAGATACATAGAAAATAAGGTACAACATTGTTGATTAGTTCGAAATACAAAAGAATGACAGTATTTACCTTTCTTGTTTCAAGGAGGACTTGATGAAGCCGAAAGAATCGAACCCGCACCAACTGGGTATGCTGATTCAAATCAAGGTAACTTGTCTTACCTTTATTAAAAATCTATAGCTTATCAATTGGTCGCTATTCTTTGTTTGTTTGACAACTCATCCAGTGTTACTGTATTAGAAATGGACAAACCTTCTAAGGACTGTTAAGTTCTCCTGCGTATCGATCAGTTCAGAATCTCATTACCTCCCTCAAGCATTGCCAAGCTCTGAATGAAGTAACTTTAAATTTCTCAGCTGGCTTTCCTACCACTACTACTGGTGGTAAAATCAAAGAATTTCAATTATCCTCAAACAGAACTAAGAGATGAAATTTCTTATGCAAATGAGCGAAATTTGGCCGTAATAAATTGAGATTTTGCATAACAGGTTGCGGCCAAAATGAACGGCAATAAGTATGAAAACATCAAGTTAAGTATAGATTCAAGTAATTCTTATTTGCGAGCTTTAAAATTCTTAAGCAATTTTTCAAGTAAACGTCGAACAAAAAATAAAAAAACAAACGAACAAACAAAACAAAAACATTTAAGAAATCCTTAAGTTTGACATCCATCGATTATGTGTCGTATCACAAGTGTTTAATGCCTTGCCAAAGGCAATTTCACGACCACGAAAGCAGCGTATTTCGGGTTTTTTTACCCGTTTTTAATTTGGCTTTGGGTTTGTTTCGAGAAGAGCAATGTTCTGTTGCAAATTTTGATGAGCCTCGACAGAAAAGAGGAAGTCATCAAATATGCCCGATGCCAATTTTTTTTGGCAAAAAAATGTTTTTCCATGTAATAATTACTTCGACTTTATTATTCTATCCTCTTCGTTTCGCCTACGTCTTGGAAAAATTTTTAAATTTTTTGGCTTTTTTAAAACTTTTTTCCTTTATTTGCTGTTTCATCAAATGAAACAATTTTGTTTTGCAAATTTATTAGGAATACCTCAGTAAAAAAAACAGCAACAACAAAAAACCAACAAAACAAAACAAAAGCAGCTGATTGGTTTTATTTCTCCAGTATTACCTCACGGATTAACCTAGAGTTCTCTATTTATTTGTGTCTTTCTTACATTTAGAGTGTCGTTAACCAGTTTCATCAAGTTAAGCAGTTGCTACAGCGCTTTTAGTACCTAATCAAATATGTAATTTTTTTACTTTTTTCTATTAATGTTAGGAAAACGGAACAAGAGTTTGAAAAAAGGGGACGGTAAATTCAGGCATTCCACCGAAAAGAAGTAAGTGGTGAGCAGCGGGATATACACAAGTTCAAATTCCTAGAGAGATAGAAACTGTCCTTATAACAAAGTTAACGGACGTTGTCACTGACGGACTAACCGCTGAATTATTTGAATTACTGGTTTATTTCCAAAGTAGCTAGCTTCTCAACCTACTGGCTAAAAGGTTGAAAGAGTAACTGTCGCTAGCGGACTTACCTCACTGACTAACTGACTCACTAACATCCTTACTCACTGATTAACCAGCTGACGGACTGACTGACTGAATTTCTGACAAAAATGACTGAGCAGCTGATAAACCAACTGACTGACTACTTGACCGACTGACTGAACGAATGCTGATCAATCGCCAGAACAACTGATTGACTGTTTCACTGACTGGCTAACTGTGTGCCCAGCTGAGCGGCCATTCGACAGATTGTTTGATAGTTTGTTTCACTGACTGATTGACTGATTTATTACATGATAGAACGGGAAATCTTAAATAAATAATTGTTTCACAAGATAATAGCGATTGAGCGTTTCTTTTCTTTTTCCTTGTCTCTCTTTTGTTTTGTTTTTTTTTTTGTTTCGTTTTGTTTTTTTGCAGAAAAAGGCGAAAATCAAGATTTTCAATGCGTCGAAAGTCACCTTCGGCTACCGAGGCTGTCCATGAAGAACACACTTTTGAAGAGGACACAAAACTGTAGGCAGTTTAACTCGAGGAAACTACTATAAATTCTAAGCAATTTAACAAGAAGAAGTGGTAATTAGAGATCGATAACCTCGTCATTGTTTTTTATTAAGCGTATAAGATACTTCAGATAGAAACAGCTACTTTGCTAATTTTGTGTCTATTTAGATGTAAAGGAGGACTTAGTCAGTTATACTGAACCAATTGGTGTGCTTTGCCTAGTTAAATTAAATTTCACTCGATCTTTGGTTGTCTTAAAAAAATCCCCACCAAAACGATTTTTTCAAACGATAAGTTATAAGTTTTCAGACCAAGACAATTTAATTGATGTTTTAATGGTTTATGAGTTAGTGTTTCATATCCATGATTTATATGGTCTCCATGGCCACTTCACATAATCAGTGACATTATCTTAAGGATCGTGTTTACAGTCACAAGAAGTTTCAGCTTTCTCTTAACTAAACAAAAACACCCATGCGGTTGATTGGGATCCTTTAAGACATCTGCTACGAGGAGTCTTTTGAGGGCAGATTAAGTCAGCTTGAGATGGGAAGCACATTGAAGGCACAATTAACTAATTGAATTGTGTTAATTGACTTAAACGAGAGGATGTAATACCAAAAATATTTTTGGGAAGTCGTCATCATATACTAGTTTCTAGAATACCTTTTCACAATGACTTGGAGGTTACGTAACTAGATGCCATTCTACCAGAATTTTAGTGTTTTAGGTTTGCGGAATGTTGTTAAATACGTTTCAAGAATTCAATAATCTAGGAGTAATTATGCTTTTCAAGCTAAAATGAGAGAGAGATAGTATGATGTACATCAAAGATTGTGCACTTCAAAGAGATTGGGTGAAAACGGTGAGTTTGTGTCAGTGGAGAACTAAGGTACAGTCTGGAGTGGTTTGTAGAAGATAATCACTGTATTGCCTAAAGGAGTCGCTTTTTAGTAAACATTTTCACTCATTGTTTAGCAACGTAATTCGGTTTGTAGTAGTGTAGGATTCTTTCTGTCTTAGAATATACCGTGACAAGAGATACAAAAGTGGTTTCTAAGAGTTTTGATTTAATGCTTGCTCGTTTTTCCTGCTTGATTATGTGCTTCATTATTAGAACAATACCAAGCTTTTCTTTATATTTGCTGCAGGGTTCAGAAAATGCATGCTTTCTGACTCATTGAATTATCTAACAAGTTGTTGTAAAAAACAAAAATAGTAACCTACGTGCTTGTATAGGATATGAAAACTTAAGTGAGTGAAGTTTTAGTATCAAATTGATAAATTGGCATATCAAAGAAGGTGCAAGTTATAATAGCACCATTGAGCTCATAGAGGTTGATTGGAAAAAAATTTTTGTTAGTAATTTGATAATAATATAAATGCTGTATTCAATTGGATTATTACTGTCATTAATATTATAAAAATAAAAATAACGAGAGGGATCAATTAAAACCTTGGCTATTTGAAGTTGTGTTTATTTTATGTACTTGGATATTTTGCAAATGAAGCGAGTGCATCCGATATCTCACATCAACTACAGCGACCAAAACAATCATGCAAATGGTCAGGCTCATCATATTCATAAAAATAAATGGAATCATATACATAAAAATAAAATAAAAGAGAAATGAAATTCATATTTTTTTGATTTGTTTGTTTTTTTTTTTCGGTCGAAGAGATCTTTTAAAAAAAAGAAAGAAACAGAAAGAAAAAACCTAACAAACAAAGACGCTTTCCAAACTTTCTATCTCCCTTTTCCCGTGCTCACCCTGAATTGAGATAAACCATAATAGATTAAAATGCTCCTTCCCTCTCACTCTCTTATAAGCCGATTCCCTCCCCTTTCTCTTAAAAACTCAGGTAGTAAGTTTTTCAAACTTGCTGGAAATAACCTAGATCACTGTATAGTACCCAGGCTTTTGCAAGAAGTTGCAAAATCTACATGCTTAGGTCCGAGCTCTTTCAGACGAATGTCCAATCCACGTACATAGTAGTCCTTTGCTCGCTGGAAATCACCTAGATTTCTGTATACAGTACCCAGATTATTGTATGAAGTTGCGACAGCTACATGCTTAGGTCCGAGCTGTTTCAGACGTATGTCTAGTGTACGTGCAAGGCAGTCCTTTGCTTGTCGGAAATCACCTAAACCATTGTATACATTACCCAGGTTATTGTAAGAAGTTGCGACATCTATATGCCAGGGTCCGATATGTCTCAGACGAATGTCCAGTGCACGTGCATGGTAGTCCTTTGCTTTCTGGAAATCATCTAGATCGCTATACACAGTACCCAGGTTATTGTACGAGGCTGCGACATCTACATTCACAGGTCCGAGCTGTTTCAGATAAATGTCTAGTGCACGTGCATGGTTGTCCTTTGCTTGCTGGAAATTACTTAGATGACTGAATACAGTACCCAGATTATTGTAAGAATCTGCGACATCTACATGCTCAGGTCCGAGCTGTTTTAGACGAATTTCCAGTGCACGTACATGGTAGTCCTTCGCTCGGTGGAAATCACGGAGATTACTGTATATAGTACCCAGGTTATTGTAAGAAGCTGCGACATGAGTTTGCTCAGGTCCAAGCTGTTTGAGACGAATGTCCAGTGAACGTGCATGGTAGTCCTTTGCTTTCTGGAAATCACCTAGATCACTATATACAATACCCAGGTTATTGCAAGAGGCTGCCACATCTACATGTTCAGGTCCGAGCTGTCTCAGGTAAATGTCTGGTGCACGTGCATGGTTTTCTTTTGCTTTCTGCAATTACCTAGGTCACTGTATACAGTACCCAGGTTATTGTAAGAAGCTGCGACATATACATGCTCAGGTCCAAGCTGTTTCAGATGAATGTCCAGTGCATGCGTATGATAGTTCTTCGCTTGCTCGAAGTTACCCTTTTCCGAGAGCGTCGTTTGCATCACCTGAGTGTATAATTTTCAAGGCCAGTAGGTCATAGCAGCTTCGTATTCACAATGGTTGAGGCACATATTTCCTAGGATCAGAAGGTCATTAAGGTAATCTTGCAAGGAAATAACACCCATTTTGCTGACTAGAGATAATTCTTGCATAGAAAACAGAGATGGCTGGATTTTAGTCTCCGGTTACTAAGAACTCAGCTAGTATCCAGCCATCTTAACAGAACAAGCTTGGTCAATAACTCCAATTTATCGACCAGTAACACGGAGCTTGCGTACTAATTTTGCCGCTGTGTTATGGTTCATAAAAAAACGAACAGTATATGCACAGAAGTTAGGGCATGACATATATAGAATTTTCTCGTAAGGCAATCCTTAAACACTCATTTAGGACTTGTTTCGAAACTGCTTTTCAGACCACTAGATTTTGGCAAAGATTCTAACATGTATTGTCCAGGCGTGTTATCTATCAGCCCTTCAGTTCAACTTGTCTACTGGAAATTTGTTTCGTATGGCCCATTAAGGCTTCAAAACGTTTTTATCATACTGCATTGAAGATTACAGCGTTAACGTATTAAGTTTGAGTGCAACTATATTTGATGGCCTCTCTCGCCTTTACGGAAAATCCTTTAGGCTTACTCTGGCCATTCCTCCTGTTTTTCGGAACAGCTTCATTAACGAGTCGAAACGCAAGTTTCTCTGATGATTTTTTATTGTGTTCTTCGCATTATTCACCCGCTGATGAGTGAATAATGTTCATTAGCAGGGGAGGGCGCACCAATCAGTTACTGACATCAATGAAATAGCTAATTTTGTATCTACTGATTCAATTCAATCACCTTTTTTTTTTCTTAGTTGTCATGTTATTAGCAGTTTATAAACTAAATATTGCTGTTTTAAAGGGGGCCTTGTTTTGGCGTTGATCATTTCTATCCGGCTTGGGTCGAGCAATAATCCAAAATGTCAAAGTTTCTTGTTTTGCTCCAGTTCTTCAAAATTCTAACAGCTTTTACTATTACTACTAGTGAACAATATCGCAGATCTGATGAAAAGAATCATGTTTATTTTGTCGAGCATTTGAATAGAATGCTAAACATTGATCAACTGGCATCTTACAAAGTCTACGATTCAATGGCCTGTGGCCTTCACTGCATCCGACACGAACTTTGCATCTCTGTCAACTTTGCAGTTGAAGCGGATCTAACGGGACACTCCTGTGCGCTGCTGAAAGCGGAAAGATTTCGATATCCCAACAAACTTAACTGGAACAACTCTTATCATCACTACAGTTTAGCGGTAAGGAAAAAGTTTATTAACGCTAAAATAATACCTAAAAACTCATATCAGATATGTTTCAGATTAAAACCTCGAGGCGAATACTATTCAAACCGAAATTGAGGATTCCGTGGAAAATAAGCATACTCACAAAGAACAAAAACAAAAACAAAATATTTTAAGATGAATGTGTTACTTGTAAAAGAAAGAACTAATCTGGTTGAAAATGATTGCGTCCTCACATAAGATTATTTTGCAAAAACAAAGAAACGGCAGAAATTAAGAAAACATCAAGAGTTTCAAAAACGGTTTCAAATATACGCTTTAATGACTATTCTGGACAGGAAAAATATGTGTTGCTCATACATATCCATGGTTAACGCAGAGCTGTAATTTTATTGTTGTCGGGCGGCCTAGTTTTTTCTTTCATTGACTAGGAATACCGGGCTAACTTTGACATTGTTTTTTTCTACACATCAAGTTCTTTCTATTGCTACCACTATCAGATTGAAAATATGAACCGACATGGTGCGTGCGCCTTCACGCGAAATAATTTAACTAGTGTTAAGTTCAACTGAGCGACAACTGATAAGTTCTTTTAAGTGCTTCCTGTTGCCATAGTGTCCTGACACTTAAACAGTAAAAAGAGGCACATGGTGTTTGGTCAAGCCGTCACCTATTGAATTAATCGGTAGCGTAAATCGTTTCCTATACAAAAAGAAATTATTAAGGATGGAAATTGGTAAAAATCGCAGTCAAAACAACTTCTCAAACAAAGGAGACTGTATGAAAAGATGACCGTAATAAGAACCTTGTGTGCAAAATTAATTTTAATTTTCCGACATTCGCTCCCTTCAAAGACATTAATGGCGGGATCTGGCTCCATGAAACAATTCCCCATAACACTGATTGGCAAAGTTAAATTGGGAAAGATGCACATTATGATAAGAATTGTTTCGAGTAATACCTTCAAAAAAAAGAAAGAAAAAGTGAAACAACTTCTCGCACAAACAATGTATGGCTTGCATGCAAAGAAGCAATGCCGATTTCATTTCCTCTTTGTTTATTTTCATTCCATACCTCTTTATCATCGATTGTATAATTTTCTTTTCTTTTCCCGGTGAACCTACAAAAAACCCCTTCTATCAAGGTCTTCAAAGACAGTACTTTACTTATCGAACTAGTTCAATTTCTTGTGGAATAATCACGGCAGCCGATCAGAACAGAGGGCGATTTTACGGAAAGCCTCATCATTTACTTAACAACTATTCACGGAAACATAGGTGGCTAATGAGTGATATTTACATAGGCGCACGACGGTGAGGTAAATATCCACTGCTCACCGCCAATACTGAGATGTAATAGTATTAGTATATACTAAAACAGAGAGATAATATAGCACAAAAATATGATTTCAAAAGTGATTAGCAAAGGATAATCGGAATTTGAGTAGCCAATCAGAGCGCGCCTTTAACGCTATCCAGTGTTTCAGTATATAATAAATAGAGAATACATGGGCGCGCATAGTGAAGAGAAATTCCATATGTAAAAGCAACCATGTATTATTTTGTTTATCATGCAAACACAATAGCCCTTTACTGACTAGAAAATAAGAGAGAGTAAAGAGTAAACATTCGTTGAATCACTACAGAAAAATATACAAATTCTCAGTTATTGACTTAGTCCCTACCAAAAGAAATCTTTCAGGTAAATGACCAAAATCGGCCCGTGGCAAATTTTCCAGTTGTCTTTTTTCGTTCTCAGCCGCGAGAAATGACTTTACCAAAGGCCGAATACGTAACTTTCGGTTTTTATTTCCGTAGTTTGGTTTTCTTTCTCTTCAAGGGAAGTTTGAACATCACTGTCTTAAAGCTACGCGGATTTTTCAGTGTTTTAGCAGCCATAATCCAAAAACATTGCGACAAACTCGCGATGAATTATTCCTTTTTCAGAACTTATGCGACAACAAGCCCTGTGGTGGAATCAGATGCCGTCCGTTGTATGGATCAAACGGATATACATGTGAACGCACTTCAAGAATCATTGAAAAAGGTAACGTTGCTTTCAATAAAATTTATTATCTTCCACATTATTATCTTACAGATAATAACACTGATAATAATAATTATTATTATTATGACATTGATAATAATATTATCAATAATAATAGTGATTTGATTTGATATCCATAACACAAATTTAACCGTCAAGTCTCCAAAGCCGAGACTGCGTGGACTCAAATTTGAATAACATGAATATTAATGACACTGATATTAATAATACCAATAATACAACTGTAAAAATGATATTTATAATAACCTTCATGAGGTTTTTCAAAATAAAAGTTTATTTTTCTTAAGTTTTGGTTTCACACGGAAACATCACAGTCAACATGGAGGCCTCAGTTACAAGGCAGAGTTTATTTGGCCATCAGAATCTTTTCTTCCCTATTCCATCTCTTTCTCTTTATTTTTTTTCCCCTTGTTTTGTTTCCCCTTTTCCCGTTCAAGTTAAATGAAATCAGTATTGTAATCACGTATCAGTTTGAATCGAAGTCCGGTCCAGTTTCCTAATGAAGCCACTAACAATGATTTAAGCTCGCTGGGTTGGTATCGCTGAACGATGTTATTCAACTGGTGAAAATAATTCAGCTTGATCTACATATAACTTATAATTGGATTTGGCTCAGTGACAAAAAGCGTTCGCAATAATAAGCTTTAGACGAAGTACCATTGGCAAAAACAGAATGAACAAGAGCAAGCGATCAACATCTCATATTTTGTGCGTCTTTTCAGCTTTTCCTTGGCTCCAAGTCAACCCAAATAGAGTATGCTTCGGTGCTAAAGATGACTCCTATGGAGCATTCACTGTCCCTTACGATGGTAATGTCGTATCCTTGAGGCTGGTTAACATTTCAGGATTTGTCTCTTGCCAGTACCATACAATGCCTCAAGGAAGTCACTGGGGATGTGCAAAGGAAAGTCAATTAACAACCCTGGTGACAAATGAAAGAAACGAAGTGATTTTTCCACGCTACAATGATCGTAAAATTTATTCCTTAGCTGGCTATAACTACAACTCGCCAGAATTGATATTCAAATTACTCTCTCCTCCTCTGAAAGTGTTCTCTGGATATAAATTTCGCATATGGTACAGGCAGGATTTACTCAACTCTTCCGAAGGTAACAACGATGGCCAGACATGCGCTGATGTGTATGTGCTGATGAATTAATTCAACAGAAGCCGAATTGCTCCTAAAATGGCATGGCGTACCGATTGTGTTCTTAGGCAATGACGACAACATGCACTAAGACCAAAAAAAAACATATATAGATATATATAAACACATATATAAATGTGGGGGTAGAGTCTACCTTGGCATAAAGTGCTCAATGCTGTGGTAGCAGAGCTGTGTATATATATGTGAAAGAATCAAAGAGGACGCATCGATTCTCTGTTACTCTGAGAACTCAGGGTAACAGAGAATCGATGCGTCCTCTTTGATTCTTTCACTTATATAAACACATATATAAATATTAAAAAAAACCAATGAGCAAAAAAAAAATACAAACAAAAGCATCAAAAAGCACAAATTAAACAAACTGTAACAAAATAATAACAAAAACTAAAGATAATTAAGACATACACAAAACAAAAGGAAAATGACAAGCATATAATGGTGTGCATGGATTTCTCTTCTGCGCAGTTTCTTGCATACTTGGAGACTCACAGCTCATGCTACCAGGTTTTATAGGTTAGTTGCAAAATTTTTATTTAAGGCCTATCTATGGTTCATCATCACGGACTTTTTTATAAAATTCCGCGATATTTACTTTGTTGTGATACATGTATGTCAATGTGATTTTCATTAAGTAACTTTAGGTCCACGATCATTCAAATGCACTCCTTAAAAAAAAATCCGAGGGAAAAAATATGTATACACTAGAAATGAAATTATGGAAAAAAAAATTAAATTCATCCACTCCGATGCAAATGATCTAGTTTGCATATTTAGCGCAAATCGATTCCATTTTTCCGTGTCCCGTTAATTATAGATCGCGAATACGCATGAAGTAAACATATCTTCATTTATTATATATGTATGTATATATATATATATATTTTTTTTTTTTTTTAATTTGGTGGATCGCAAAAGAGCACACTTCAAATTAAACACGTTTAATAAAAGCTAAAGGTCCCATACATTTGAGAAAGGTTGCGGGAAAGGATGGGAAACGGTCTGGGTATCTTTTATTCTTTCAATTATTCTTCAAATGCTCCAAATCCCTTTCATTGTGTGTCTTGTGTTCCTGTATAAATGGGTCACAATGATGTACATATAGGAAGATCATCAATCAATTGTCAAAATCTTTCTTCCGCATTTTAGTTACATAATTTTTCACATGTTTTCTTTAATTAATTACTCTTTATTGTTCTATATTTTTCAAAAACATTTTTTTCACTATTCTACTATACTATTCGTGAATAGAATCATTCATCTTACCGTGGTTTTCCCATTATTTGAAATGATAACTTAAGATTACCTTAAAAGTTCGGTTTGTCTTTTTAAGTCATTAACACGTGCAATGATATCAATCATTTCCAGAAAGAAAGTGAAATCAAGTTTGGTTCAAAAGTGTACATGAACCAATAAAATTTGGGGGTCTTTCATATTAAGTAACTTTATCGTGCCACGATCAAAAAATTTGGTTTGCAGATAATGGCAACGGTGACCTATTAGACTATCTATTAATTTCACTTTGCACCTTGATCGAATTTTTTAAACATATTTTACCTTCGGGTCAGCGATAACATAAATATTGCTTTCACATACTGTCATTAGAAAACTTACAGAAAAAAAATAAAGAAAGAATCTCGTATTGAAACGGTTCGTTTGAAAGTTTACGAAATATGATGCCTTTAGGAAAAAGTATTACATTCGCATACTGTCATAAGAGAACTGACAGAAACAAAAAATGAAATATGACAGAGTTTCGTATTGACACGGTTCGTTTGAAATTTCACGACATATGATGCCTTTAGAATGGTAAATATATATTACATTCACACTGTCATTAGAAGACTGACTGAAACAATAAAATAAAATGAAACAGAGTTTCGTATTAATACTATTTTGTGCTAAATTTCACGAAATATGATGCCTCTAAAATGGTGAAAAAAATAAATATTGCTTTCACGTACTGTCAATAGAAACTGACAAAAAAAAATTAAAAATATAACAGTTTCGTATTTATACGGTTTGTTCAAAGTCTTACGAAATATGATGTCTTCAGAATGAAAAAAAAAACAAATATTTCATTCACATACTGTCAGTAGAAACTAACAGAAAAAAATGAGACATTTGCATGGAACAGAGAGAGCAATACTCATAAGGGATGTGTAAATATATTTCTTTATTTTAGATAGATCCTCCCAGGATTACATTGAAATACGAGCCTTGAATCAGAACATATTAATTTGAGATTCTACTTAAAACGCATTGGGGTATTCAAGAGAAGGATAAAACATCAAACCGTAACAATATAAGCATATTTGTAACTCAAAAGGAGAAGCTAATAGCCCCTAGTTCATCTCTGTATTAGAAGAAATAGCACTAGTTGTGCGTTAACGAGAAGAGCGTAAAAATATATTAGGGAATATTGAAGAAAACAGGAAGAGATCTCAAGGGTTCGTCTATGTTTCGAGACACTTGAAGAAAATGGTACCAAGAAGAGTAGTTTTGGTGCATGCGTGTGATAAACCTCTGAACATTTCTAAGCCCTCTCATGCGAAAAACTAATGAAATTATGAAATTTTGCAAAGTCAGAAAGCGAGAACCTCGATGGCAAATTGTTACTGTTTTTATTTCGAAGTCAACGCTGCTTTTCCTGAGTTCTGCTTTTTTCATGCAGTTAAACAAGTCGAGCTACTCGCAAAATTGCTGTTTGGAATATATATTGTTTTCTTTACACAGAAAATTGCTTCTAAAAAAAGAAGCAACCTCCCACTTTCTAAGAAAGAATCTCCAACATGGCTAGAGTAGGATTCTGACGAAACGAGATCGAAGATTGGTATTGATTAAAATCCTGATATCTATTTGATAAAATCCTTACGAAATGCTTAAGATACATAAGCCATCTTATCATGTCTCTTTTACGTTCTGGTGGCAGCCGTTGTTTGGAGTTCTTCTATGCTCTCGTTTCTACGCAACAGAAATCTTTTAATGCCGGCTCGAAATTGTCTGTTGATACCACTGTAAATAAGAGGGTTGAAGAGCGAATTACAGTATCGAAGAAAGAGAATAACATGATTAATAACTGTAAATGTCTTCGTTACCTGTAAAGACGTGTACGTGTAAACAAGATAAAAAACAAACAGCGGGCACCAGCAGAGAAAGTGGGTGCCCATTATGATGGTCAAAGTCTTTGCTCCTTTAAGTTCCCGCTTCAATCTTCGTTTGGAGTGTCCCGATCCCTCGGGATCACATTGCGTCGATTGAGAGTTAATTCTTCGCGCGTGCGAGCGAGCAACGATGAACATGTTCCAGTAAGCAAACGTCATCACACAAACTGGGCTAATGAAACTCGCTATCGTGATAAAGGTCACGTACCCGCGGCTTAAGAAAAAACACTGCAGCAGATTTTTGCTATTGTTGGAATTTCTGACCAAAGATAGGAAGGCGGTGCAAGAGACAATCGCTGAGTAAGTCCAGATAAAAACCATGCCAAAAATGGCCTTACGCTGAGTGACTATCGAATGGTAATGCAAGGAATATTTCACGGCCACGTAACGTTCCAGGCTGATCATGACAAGGCACAAAATGGACGCCGTACCGCACGCAATGTCCAGAACGATCTGGGAACGACAGAGTATGATGTTTTCCGGGGCTAACTGACTTGCAACAAATAAGGGGATCAGAACAGCAGCGATTACAACGTCCACGACAGCCAGGTTGATGACAAAGTAATGTCTTATTAATCGGAGCTGACTGTACAAGTAGAACACAACACACACCAACGTATTCGTCCCGATAGACACGGATGCAATCAGAAGGAGAGGTATAATCAAGGACAGAGTGGCGCCAACAGGAGTCTCTTCCGTTGGCAAACAAAGATCTACGAAGGACTTCCAACACCCACGATTGAAATCGGGCTCTGAAATATTATTCTCACCATCAATTTTAGCGCAGTTGTTGTAAGAAATGTTACATGCGAGGCTGACCTCTTCATCCATTTTTTCCCACTTGATTTGTCTTACCAAGAGAGAAGCGGAAAATTTTCTTCGAGCATTTCACACACTTTGAAGTGTAACACTAGACGCAAATGGCGCATTGTGAAGTTCTTCGGACGTGCAGGGCCTTAAACACGGTTATCGAACAGGAAATAAACAGAAATAATTAATGGAAGACTAAGTGTATTTGATCAGCTGATTGATTGCGGGAGGAAGGCTTTCGCGAGACAAGTAGTATTTCGGTAACCTGTCAAATTCAAAGCCCATATGTCAAATTCTGAGGCTTTGTATCCGAAATGCTACAAATTAAACCAAAAGAGAGCAAAAGATATTTCAAAATTTACTTGTACTCTGTCGACTGTCTCTTAGTTGACTTAGATGAGCTTTACTGACAATAAATTCAAGGCGCATGTGTTTCCTCTGATGGCTGTCCCTTTAACACTCGCCTAGTCAAAAACATGAATAATTTCGCTCCGAAATATGTATTTAACATCTGCACGGTTTGGAAAGCTATCAATTACCGAAAAGTACGGTTGCTGTTTCACTTTTTAAGTTTTGACGACAAATCTTCCATTATTTCAAAAGAAATTTGAGAATACAAACTTAAAATTGGAATATTACGATTTCTCCAAGATATAAAGCAATTTCGTTTGATATATTTGTTTATGTTATGGTTTTTTCTGGTTAAGCAAATAGTTCACTTTTCCAGACCTTTTGCGCTTTCACTTTTGAATTGTTTAACGCATGTGTCGCAAACATTTCGCACACACTGACGGTGAAAATAATTAAAACCTTCGTTGTCAGTTGTCAAACCTCACTATTCGAGCTCGAGACAACCAAACTAACGTTTGTTATTCATTTGAAGGAACTATTTGTTCTTCAAAGTGCCAATATGGCATATGGCAATATGGCTTTGAAAAGGCCGAAATCATCCGAAATTACTCTCGGGGTTTGAATAAACGATCTACGTTACAGGAAGTATGAAATAATATTAAAATTTCATGATCGGCAATATCAACAAAAAAGTCAGAAAATCCAAAGGTACACGTATCTTCGCCGATTACAAATCTAGCGTCATTTGAAAGCCTTAAATGATTACCCTTTATCAATTCCCGCGAATTTGGCGCCAAGTTAAGCTTGTACTTTCTTCCGTAATAAATTCATTTTCTTTTATTGGCAAAGAAGCAAAATCGCGGTACTGGAATAAGACGAATAATAAGTTACAATTGTCTCCATATACTAATACGAGGAGTCGCCTCATTCACTTTTGTTTGCTTAGTTTGTATAGTCATCGGCAAAATTTGCTTCAAAAGGGTATCTCGTGTTGGTCTCCGTGCATTTAATGATGATATTGTGCTGTTACCTAGTAATGGATTGCGGGCTCAGATGAAGTAAAAGTAAGAAAATCTTTATACCTCATGGCACTAAATAATAATAATAATGCTAATAATAACAATTACAAAAAAGTTTAAACATTAGGTTCAACGTCTTCTCACACGAAACAAAACAGGAATATTTTTTGTTAATGTAGACAGCAACTGTTGTCATCAGAACGCGTAAACATAGTCTCACATTTCAAGGGCATACTTAGTTTTTCCAAAATCATTAACTCACTCAAGAAGAAAGATAGTAAACGCTAAAAGCATTTTTGTTTTCGTTAAATGCACTTCAAGCGATAAAGGTTTTCTCGTCCCCTTATCTCGGGCTTCCTGGGTCACGCAACTATGGTAGTCCCTGGAACATTATCAAAACGTTTAGAGACAAAAATCGCACAGCGAAAAGGAAACTAATGAACGAAAAAACATTAAGTATGAAAAGATATCGACTTCGCTTAAGCTTTAGTCGTAATATCAACCTACCCTTTCCAAGACCTTGGCAGTTTATCTAGTTAACAGGTGCATAAATAACCTTGAGATGATTGAATAGGATGAGGATTGAACTTCATCAATTCAAACAATTCATCTGGGTTCTGCAGGCAAGATGTTTATCGATATCACGGGCTTGGGTGCCATAACTGCGGATACCAAACTGTTGCAAATAACATTGTTTTTACAGTGCTCTCAAAGGTATCTCCGAGACAAATTGTGGGTACAACTAGCAAAATCTACGTCCGTGACATATTCCTGTGACAACGTCTTGTGCTTGAGGTTTTCGCACATGAGCATTCTTCTCTCTAACGCGTTACACAACCCCTAGGGAAGGCCTCTATAATCGTACCTACTACGACTTTCTCCTCCGCAGAGTTCTCCTGAAGATATCCGCTGGACACCACGACTGTAGATGCAAACCAATGCCACAGCATCATCTGCGTTCAGCGGGCATATGGCGGAAGCGCTCTTCTAAGGCTCATGATTAGATTATATCGTGAGAACGAAGTAGAGACGCACAATATCTTGTGAAAAAGGTTCCTGTACATTTTATTTTCCCCTTTACGTTTAACAGCGTTGCTTTCTATTGAATTTTATTTCGCCAGCGCAGTTCAGCAACTTAAGTGTGTTGTTATTAGGAACCTATTTTCTGGTAACAAAGAGCAGCAGCTATTTTCTTTCAAAGAAAAAAAATCTATTTGATTCTCAACTAGATGTAGATGCTACCAGCAATTTTTTAACATAATCTTCAACTAAAAAGAAAAATTGCTAGGTGAATTTAAACAATGTAAAACATAGCTAATTATTTCAAATTATGATTAATGAAACCTTTCGAATTTAACCTTATTTAGGAAAAATAATTACCCGACAAAAAATTTCAGAAGTTACCCTAAATTTAAAACAATTATATGCCAACGCAAATTTTATTTAAAAGCAATTTTTATATTTTACAATTAAAAATTCAACCTTTTGGAATCATTTCCTAAAATCTATAAAAGCTCGCTGTTAAAGCCACTAAATTCTTATGTCCACCATTAACATTGTACAATATCAGTTACTATCATATAAGGAGGCAAAATAAAATCGACTGCAGCAATTAAATAGCTATCCAATGTTTCAACGAATCCTCTTAACTATGGTCAAGCTAACTTCATTCAAGGACGCTGTTGCATGAGGGTAAAAATTAAATTTCTGTACAAACAAAAACGATAGACTGTAGCAATTGAAAAACATTGTAGTTGCAATATGCTATTTTCATGATAAAATTATCCTGAATGTGCAAATTATTGTTGTTAAAATTTGA
This sequence comes from Pocillopora verrucosa, assembly GCF_036669915.1. Taxonomy (NCBI): domain Eukaryota; kingdom Metazoa; phylum Cnidaria; class Anthozoa; order Scleractinia; family Pocilloporidae; genus Pocillopora; species Pocillopora verrucosa. Next base: position 7,279,185 of record NC_089312.1, read on the forward strand.
GTATCAATTCAAGATCTTATAATTTGTGGTCTTTCGTCAGTGCCTTTTGGAATGAACATTATGAAAATTCTACCAATTAAAATATGCCCATTAAAAGCTACGCTTGACATCATAATTCAATAATTCGAGTGCGGCATTTCTTCCTTGTTTGTTTTTTATTACTATTCGATTCACTGTCTGAGCTCTGTCGGGGCTTGGGGTTTAGCCGCGGTGACCGTGAGCGAACCTGCTGAGAAAACGACGACAACTTGTTCCGCAGCTCAGGAATTAGAGTCCGCCCTCGCGCCTGCGCAGTGGCGAATATGTTCATTTTCGGAACGCGGTTTCCAACTGAAATATTCCGAAACCGAGCCCCGATGCGCCTTCGTTCCGGGCTCTTTTCGCCATTACTCTCTCCTTCGGTGGACGCCATCCTTCCCAACTCCACGCTGGAGTGGCTATGGCCGAATTTTAACTGAGACCCCGAGCCGTGGTAGCTGACTTGGAGTCCTTCAATGTTAGCTTCGCACCCTTCCGCTTGGACCTCTCCATTAGCCTGTTTTAACTCAGTCACGTCTTCTCGCCCAATGACGCTTTTCTTGGAGCTGTTGACATGTTCTACAAAGTCTTCTCCCTTATCTTCAGATTCATTTGTTAGTTTACTTGGCTCATTTTGAATCAATTGGTTCTTGCTACTCGCTATTTCCTTTGTTCTCGGTCCAAGTGATTCATATTCCTTCTCCTGCAAAGGATGACTTCCTTCACTTATCACTGCTGATGCATTAGCATCGTCATTCTCTTCATCATTGGCCTGTGATACATAACCGTTCGTAATTTCACCTTGTTCAATTGGATCAAGCTGCTCTTTTATACCGATAATTTCCTCCCTTTCTAAACCAGTCAAATCATTTCCTTTCACATCTGTCAGGTGAAACCCCTCACTTTTCGCTCCTCCCTCAACGATACCGTCAAATCCTGCTAAAGGATTCTCTGTGAAGACGCTTCCTCCTTCCTCACCTTGACTATTTGGCCTTACACCTCTCTGCGCTTCTTCTTCTTCTACTTCTTCTATCTCTTCTTCTTCTTCGTTCTTTGTGTCGTCACCAACAACAAACGTGGCTTCCGTTAATGATTTGTCTTCATTATTCAAGACCTCTGTTTCACAGCTTTCCCCTTTGGCCGATGCGTCTTCGTCTTCATTTTCTGTTTGGTAACTTCCGTTTTCACTCGTCGGCGATATCGTCGCTTCACTTTCAGCGACCTCACTTTTGATTTTCGGGTCAGCAACTTCCTTCTGAGAGGAACCTTCAGCCTGTAAGTAAAAGAGTTGAATTACTATGCTTTGTTTTATTTCCCTTTTTTCTTTTGGTTTTGCTACGACATATTTGGTTAATCATGCATCAAGAGCGTACACGCCAGTATTTCTAATTTTTCAGTTTGTTTTCATCACTTGAAAGCAGGAGATAAAGTTACAGTCGGAATACATTTTGGCCTTACCGAGATACAACATTGTGTAAGATTGGAATGATTAAAATGATAAAAGTAGTCTGTTACCTGGTTATCTAGGATTTAAAAAAAAACGGGATAGGGAGAAAGAACTTCGCTGCCAGACCTCAGGCATGAAACTTTTAACACCATGCAGAGTAGATTACCATTTAAGATAATATTTTTGTCCTCCCATTGGCCGGCGTGTTTTTTGAGAATTTAGAACAAGACTGACCTCTGGGTCATAATAATCCATAGGGTCAGTTTCTCCAGACGTTTTATCGTCGTCCTCACTCCCCGAGCCGCTGGAACAGCTCTGCGGTGCACTGGCACTGGAAATGTTAAACTCTTCCTCGTCATTTAGTCCTCTCTTGGCAAGGCACGAGTCCGAGAAAGATGTAGGTAAACTTCCAAGTCTGGTACGGCGAAAGGAAGCGAGGGAAAAGTCGTCTTTACTGTCATGAACAAATGATTTACTTCTCGGCTTGATGTATGGTTTGGACCAGGTACTTAAGCGAGACTTGGACGAAATTTGAATCACACCGGGTGCAATCTTGGTCTTTTTCCTGAATATCGACAAAAATAGTCAAGAACAAACGAAGACACGAAATAGACCCAACTGGACTGGTGTTCCGAAGTTTGGGCACGCAAAGGCGATGAGCTTCAACTTCGAAAGGTTTGAGTCACAGAACGTGGAACACGAAATGCAAGATGAGAGCGAACGTGAAATGGATTTTTCACATACAGGCTCGAACGAGATCACTGGAAATGACTCACCTGTCTAATCGACATTCAGTAACTTTTAATCCCAGATCTAACGATGCTCGTGCCGCGGCAAATGCGTCCGCAATACTAAGTAAAACACCTGAACGAAAAAAAAAAACAGGTATAATCACTCGCGTAAATACAGATGTAGACTGTTTCGAGTCTGATTTGTTTGATGTGCCCTCAAGGCAAAGACTTGGATAGTCTCTTTCGCAGCCGTTTATTGGTTTTTGTACGTCATACGCCAGGGAGAAAGCGTCTAACTTGACATGACGAGCAGCAACAGAAGAGATGGACCGAAAGGGGGGGGGGGGGGACTGCGGGGGCTGTAGCAAACGCATGTGTTCGCTTTCCCTTAGCTAACATGTTTGTACGGCCGCAAGCGAGCGTTACGGTCAAGGGTATTGTCATTAACAGGGGAAACGGAGTCATCTTTGTAAATCTAACAGTTATTAGTAAACGCGACAGCAAAGTAGAGATCCATGTTTTCTACATTTTCAACACCTCACTTACTTCTGGCGTCTTCCGCCGTACGGTGCTGTATGGTCCGAAGAGTATGAAAGTAACCTGAAGTACCCTGATGCCGCCGATGTATTCGAATGAAAAGGTGTTTGGACTTGACAGCTGCCTCGAACCCTATAAAATAATGATTGTAAGCTACCGGAGTGATTGTGAAGCGTAATTTTATAAGATGAACAAAGCCTAAAGCGGAAGCCCCTCTAATGTAAAGAAAATTCTGGTCTTACATTTATGACAGTCATGGTATTTTTTCAGGCAGGTGTTGCGGAGCAGCGCCCACGAGGCAACGGTTCTCAGATGTTCTTATCGGTACTTAACTTTATGTAACGTTAGCTTAAAATCTATCTGTTTACGTCTTTCCTCGATATCTTTTTTTTTTTTTGCGAGGTTTGTGTTGACTTTAGTTTTAGAGTTATCTTAGCATACACAGACACATTGTCTTTAAAGAATTGCTTTTATGTGTCAAACAACAGTACTGTTTATACCACGCTCAAAATATTCGACAAGAACCTCTTCCCTCATTTAACGTTTCCTGTTTGAAGCTAAAAGATGACAGAAGACACCAAAATTTTGAGGGGGAGGGGGTGAATAGACTACCTTACCAAGGAAAACAGAGATGAAAAAGGAAGTAATAGGGAGTGGAAAAAGGTTAATGTGTCACAAATTTTGTCGCCGATTGTAGGTTCGCGAATGCGTAAATTCCTCACCAATCTCGATTTTTTCTAAGTCTTCAAGGGCAATGCGTTCATACTGGGTTATTCTCTCGGCTTCATCGTCATAGCTGCAAATTGAAAAAAAATAAATAATAATAAAAAATAAATGAAGAATTACTTCCTACAGAACGTGTCACTCCTCTAAGACAATCAATCGAACAGCAAAAACTGCGCTTACCTTGCAACGTAATAGGCGTGGTAAGTAAGTAAAAGAATGACGTCCTGATCTTGCGTGACTTCACTATCCGCGCTAAAAAACCGACAAAAAGGGAATACTTAGTTTGCTCAAAAATCTTAAAAAAGAGTTAAACAGACAAACACTCTCCCTGTTTTGTCACGTTTTTCTGGTTGTATTTATCTAAACTCCATTACTAAAAAGAGAGACTGACTGACAAGCAGCTTAGCTGTAATGGTGATGAGAATATACATGTTGTCAGCTAGAGGATGAGAAAGGAGAAAGAAAAGGAAAAAACAAACAAACCGAGTGACAAAGTCTGGATAAGCTTTACCTTTACATTTGCGTTTTAAAGAAAGTGGTCCAAATTTTTACATCAAGTACACAACGAGGCACCTCAAAACCGAACACTATCCCCGATTATTTTCGAGTCTCAAATCAAAATTGCTCCAGGGTCGACGCTTTTATCAGTCACCGTAGTTTGCCATTCACCTGTTGAAGGGATCAACTAACGCCCAGCCACATATACACTCCTCTTCATCAGTCAGAAGTAACTGGTTACAGTGCTGTATCAGCTGTGCAACACACTCCTCTCTCTCCATTGTCCACTGCTCTTCCTCAGGTCCTTTGTTCATGGCCGCTATCAAAGCTGCTATGTCCTCTGTGACTGGGTTTCCAAGCATTACATCTAAATGAGGATAAGAATAAAAATAAGATTTATAAAATTAAAAAAAAAAAAAGTTGATATAAAGGAAAAGGCGGAATTTTAATTCTACAAGTACTCAGCTCTAAACTCAAAACATGCCAGCGCTCCTCGGCGGAGATCGAGAAGAAAGATAATTTTTTTAATACATGCTGGCAAGTGTTGATCAGTTTTCCACCTTCTTGTAACATTAACTCTGCAAGAGGAACTCCCATAAACAGTCTAGACTCCACAAGTAAGCAGATGTCATGATAGCGTAACACGATGTCCCTTTGGACGCTCTTATGAGTTATGGATGCTCTCTAAATATTGATGAGTGAGTTACAATACGTACCAATTAAGGTCTGCCTATAAGCAGCCTTAAATCTGTTCAGGTAATATCTAAAGGGAAAAACAGACACATTTGAATCGCAATTCTGTAAGTACACTAAAAATTGCGCAAACCCGATCATTCCTTATAGTCATATTGTAAGCTAACGACATATATAATAATCTAGTTAAGCAAACCTGTTGGCAGAGTTGTATCCATCTTTCATTACACCAGTAAACCTTCTCTCGCCTGTCCTTGTGAAGTCTCCCTAGAGGTATGGAAAAAAAGATGGGGTGTCCTTACTCTGCGCCATAGTTAAGGGAGCTTCAATGGTCGTGGCTTGTTGATATAAACCTTTTAAATGGTCAACTATTCAAACTAAGTATAGCCGTTGTTTCACAAAACCCTGTCCCAAGCCATCTTCAATTTAGCCGAATCTTTATTCTGAAGATTTACTGAAGCTAATTGTGTAAGGACTTGTATTTAATTATATCAACCTTCTTATAGAGAATCCCTGATGCCCACTGTTTGCGTAAAACCGCGGTTTGGGTGAGACCCCGCGTAAATAACCGGCCCTTTAAGTGTGGCATATCCAATCAGTTGCAATTTCATGTTCTCCATTCTTCCTTACTCATTCGTATTTGGTTTATATTTCTTATTTTTGGCGTGCAAAACATGCATCTTGTGTCTTCCCCAACAAGAACGGTTTTTGCCGGTTGTACCAATAAAAGCAAAAAAACAAGCAAACAATCAAACAAACAAAAACAAACAGTATACCTTCATTGCCGCAGTGCCAGCGTATTGTCGACTGATTGCATCTCCATTACTGGCCCACATCTCCTGAAAAGCCGTCCTTATAGAAGAGGGAAGGATTTGGTCTGGAAGCTGTTTGCCCAACTTTTTCAGCTGAGTTGAAAAGAAATATGTTCACTACAAACGGCCGAACAGGCCAACAAACAAACGGAAGAACGAAAAAATGAACAAACAACGACAAAGGGACTGAGGGACAGAGAGACGGGGTAACGTCCGAAAGGGTGAAGAGACAAGATGACGGGTGAACGGATACATGGACGGACAGACCGGTAACAGACGGACGAACCAAAGGGGGAGAGGGCAGAGGGTCGGTGTAACAAATGGACGTACCAACGCCCAGAAGTAAGAAGGCATGGATGGAGAGAGGAAGAGACGGCAAAACCGGGGGTGATAGAGGCATGGAGGCACAGGCGCAAGGACGGAAGAAGGAAATTACGGGCCGAAGGAGCCACGTAGAGACGAGGAACGAAGAAACGAATGACCAAGAGGACTGAGGAAAGGAGGGAGGAAGGAAGGAACAAATAACGAAGGAAAGAAGTACTATTATTCAGTTAGAATAGGTTTCCCCACATCTCTTAACAATCTCGTTTCCTGGAGGCTAGCGTTTTCTTTATTTTACAACACCAGCCATTTCTAAAGTACTAAATCTAGCCACACCTGTACACCTGTTTTACCACTTACCTGTTGTTCCATTATATACCGTGCTAGAGCTGCTTGCACAACATTCGTCCGGTCGAGACAATCCATACAGTTGACACGAAACACACCTCTCTGGTCACAGATGATTCCCTTATCATCAGTCCTTCCAAACAAGAGCAAAGAATCTTCAAAAAACGTACCATGAAGGAAATAAACTGCTTTTATCCGAAGTAAACAGATAAATTTGTCAATAATGACATCAATTCAACGTGCATGGGCGGAGAGAGGAACGGTAAAGATACTTCTTTGGTTTTTCACCAGTAAGTTACTTTATCATTTCCTGTTTTCTATTGGCCCAAGACACACAACGACAGAAATGGACTTGCATGGGTTTCTTCTTCTCCCTAAGTAGACTAGGGCCATCGTGTATATGACTGAAATTCAACCACAGGCCTCGAGATCCCAGATTAATTCAAGTATGTCCGCTTGGTTAATGGCATCGGGTTTGAAATATGAAGGTCTTGGACTTTCTGCCACTTAATTGGATCGGTGTCTCGAACACTCCAAGAAAAACCCTTCTGCTGCGCGTCGCAAAATTTATGGCCCCCTGATTTGCCTTCCACCAATAGAGATTTTCTAATTTATTAATCAGAGTTCTTGTAAGAGAATTTGCCTCGGTATATATAGTGTTCCAAATGGACACAGGAGCACTTATATATCAACTATGAATAAAGCTTAAAATTCTTCGAGGATTAATGAAGACGTTATGAAAAACCGTTTGCCATACCAGCAGTATCTCACTTCCTTAATAACTTCTAGAATGCTCTCCACCAAAACTGACACGTTCTCGAATTTCATTCCACGACTGCGACAAAAAGCAGAAAAGCATTTTAAGTTAACTTTAACAGCATTTTGTCAAATTCAATCATCACTGTGACACGAATCTTGAAGGATAGTTCAGAACGCCCTTGACAGTAAACTCTAGTTATCACCTTATTGAGACGGAGGTAAGAGTCATCTGATTTCTGGAGTATCTTCCCTCGTGAGGAAATTTTGTTCTTCACAAAAGAAATGAAGGAATTAAGCGCAAAATAACTTACCAATACTCATGAAAATCAAAAGTAATGTAGGTGAGGAAAGGACTGTTGTAGGCCAAGATGTTGTCCATGAAGACATCACTTATTATCTGGTAAAAGCATTGAGATAATTTAAGTTACCCAGCAAACCTCTCGCAATAACGTGTGACACAGAAAAAATAAATTAAGGGCTTCTTTTACTAAGTACAAACAACGTATTATTTGGCTTCAAATGGAAAAAAAGCGGTAAATGTCGAAAGAAACTGTTGTGCCGCTTCTGTGGGTGTATTACAAGATAATTCGGTTTTAACAACTGAGTTGATAATGTAAATTAGCCACCGTAGAGAGTTTCTAAAGCTGACGGTTTGAGCGTTAGCCCTTCTTTAGAGGATTTCACTTCATTTAAAACTGGGCGGAATCTAATTCCTCTGCAATTCTTTTTTTTTTTCTTCAGTGCGTGTCATTTATTCTTCAATTCAACAATTTAATATGTTTATCACAGTAAGTATCTATTCATTTAATCAAAGCGTGATTTACAATCGCTCTCTCTTACCTTTTCCCTTCCTGATTGATCCACTAAATTTATAACCGCCTGATAGGAAATAGCACATAATTGATAACAGCACGATAACTCACAAGCAATACAAAACATATGCAGCAAACGAGGCGTCACTTTCTTTTCTACGTTATTTAGGTTAGCGGAGACCATGGCCAGGCGAGCGAGAGAGGCAAGACAAGACTACTTTCTTTGAGCTTTCGCTTGCCTTTGATTGTCGGGGAAATGCGAAATAGAGAACGACACCTGTTCCACAGGCTACGGACCAAATAAGAGGTCATCTAAAGTGTTTCGGTCTGTTTAAAAGTGAACCAGAAAATTATTGTTGAGATACAAAGCTCTACTTACCACACTCTTATAAAGTTCCAATTGATGATCAAAATGCTTTCTAAAGGCGAACTGAGTCTCCACTTCATCTGCGTGGTAGAAGGATGTCCATATATTAAACAAACGAAAAAACGAAACAAAAGACTATTGTGTTAACAGCTATGTTCAGGGCGTGGTGTTGTGTACAAATTTTAACCGAAAAGGCCGCCTAAAACTTCCGCCTAAAAAGGTTTCAATAAAGAGAGAGTAGTTGACGTTTTATTGTAATGTCCCTTAAGAAGTCAAAGCAATAAATTAAAATTTTCGCTCGAGTCCCAAGTAGAGTTGAGACATTTTTATTTCAATCACTTGTGGGAACAATTTGGCCACCAAAACGCCGATTTGGAAACATTTTAACAACACAGCGAAAAACAGTCCCGTTTTAAAGGTTTTTCTTTACTTGAAACATATCCCTGCTCGTAACCGGATAAATGATGGAAGTCTCGTTAGAAGCACTACACTCTGCTACAATTAGTTCACCTCATTATTCTATGAAGACTACAAGTGTACACCCGTAGCGTTTCAATTGACACCGGAAGTGACCGCACCCTGACGAAAATAACTTCATAATTTTTTTTTCCAATTCTACGCGTGTACATGCCCGTCTCGAGTGTCTTTGCGATTCAACACCATAAGTTTCTCCTGTGTACCTCTGTCTAATCTTGGTGGTGGTCGGTATTTGTAACCCGGTTGACTCCAGTACACGGGTACAGAGCCCCTCACTTGTGCAAATGATACATTGTGGGTTGAAGTGCAAATTATCTGTAGAACAAAAACACTACGTCAGAAAAAAAAAAAAGAAAAAAAAAGAAAAAAAAACAATAACATTCTAAGACTGTGAACAGCTAGAAAATATACATTTGACAAAGCTATGTAATCGACACAGTTGGACAACGTGACGGGCCGATAAGCGTATAATTCTCAAACCTGTTCTGTTTCGACAAAATTTGCAACATCTCCATTATCATCCACACCACGTCTCCTGTAACGAGTCCCTGGAACGAAAAAAAGCGCAGAAGTAGAATCAGTGCCAAAAGTGGTTTGCACTCAAAGCAACTTTCACTTGACTGTCGGAAGTACTCTGGGATTGCTTTGGTTCCACCTTAAATCAGTAAGTGACAGAACTCTTCCACTTACAAGATCTGAGGTTAATTCTCCCAACTGATACAGGGTAATTTAGAATCGTAAACTGAGCTAATAACGACACAGGGTAATTTAGTATCATCAACTGAGTTGATACAGGGCGTGAAATTAACTTTTTTTTCTGATAGCCACTTGGCTCCTGAATTCTTCAAAGTGGTAGCCAATTCAAAAAAAGTTGGTCGCCATTTTCAAAGACAAACAAAATCTTTCTTTACGCTGTCAGCGTTCTAGATAGACCCTCCAAAATTAAGTTAGGGAAAAGATCTTTGACGTGCTACAAAGTGGACACTAGGATGTATGATATACAACCTTCAGGCTCATCTAAATCCAAGATGGCGTCTAGTTATCGATCGAGATACATGTGCTACGTTTTGGAAACAAACTAAACGAGGAAGTTTGCCGCGGATTTATCTTTGCAAATTTATTTAATTCACTATATCTCTTGGTAAGGTTCTGATGAAACGTTGTAGTCGCCAATTTGGCAACTAACTTTCAGGATTTGGTCGCCAAAGTGAAAAATTTAGTCGCACTGGCGCCTGTATTAGGCGCAATTTCACGCCCTGCTGGTAACGTAAATTGGTCACCGTAAAGAGTTTCAAAGCTGACCTTTCGATCGTTTGCCCTTCGTCAAAGAGAATAAGAGGAAACCTTCGAAAGGCTAACCCTTGAAACGTCAGCTTTGAAACTCCTTACGGTGGCCAATTTACGTCATCAAATCTGTTCGGTTGATAATAATAACTTACCCTGTTATAGTCTCCCACCGACACAGCACCAAAGTTTCTTTAGAAACTTACCACCTTCATTCATGATGACTACACATTACTAATCGCCTAGTCTTGAGAATTTCGTGTTTCATCATTAGGACAGGCTTAACACACTTTAATTATACAAAATTAATGCCGGGAACATGGCAGTTGTACAGTGTTCTAATGTATGTGTTTCATTTTTTACCAGGTATATCATCTGACTTTACTTAATACTTTTGCACAAAAATGACTAATAACCACTTTAGGAAATTATTGAAGTTTGACTCAAGCCAATCACGTCCACAGTCTTTAACCTTGGCAACTTTGTGTACTCTTGTTGTTGCTTTTTCGGAGTCGAGTCTTTGGGGTTTTTTTATACTGCGGAGTCGGACTCTAGCCTCCCCTTAGTAAAATAATTTTTCAGAGGTAAACGAGGAGATACATTGAAATGAACACGTAAATTGAAACTAGTGACCTCGGTGATTCTTACGAGGTAAATTATTGTCATCTAGTCATAACGACACGACACTTGTCTCTTGAGACGAGACTCTTGTCTCACAACAAACAACAAGACGAATCATTCTCTTTGGAGTGTAACAGCGTGCACATCTCAAATGTACAAATGTGTACATACATGTACATGTTAATGTGATATTGATATGTTACTGATATGTGTATGCTGCTTACAGCTAACATAGCTATACATAAAAGACCTTACCAGCTCGATGAATACTCCTCCTGGATATCAGTACCAGCTGGAACTCCTCTGGCGGGAAAGGCGCTGTTTTCTTTTCGTCGTTTTCATCAGCATCCTCATCTTGGAAGGTGTTTATACAGTGCTCTATCTTACAGTAGCCTTGGATTATTGGGGTCGCCCACTTACTGGCAAGAGGATCCTGTACAAAAAGAGAAGAACATTCCATCTGTTAAAAGCCGACGTCAGTGAATAATGCCTTCATTACAGACATAATCTCAAGTTTCTCTCATCATCAATAGATGTACTAAGAATACTGTAGTCAGTTATGCAAAGATGGATATGTAATTCAAAAGATAAACACAGCTTTTAGTTATGATGGCAGCCCTGAGAGCAGTGTAGCTTATTAGAGATGTACAACAAAGGCTTCTGTCTCACTGATGCATGCCCAATCAGGAATGAGTGTCTGAGATAAAGCATACACAATAGTTATGCCACACGTGTGCCATAAAACAAATAAATAAATAAATAAATACAAAATAGGTAAAACAAACTACATTGCCTCTACACACTGTTACTCACCTCACTGGTCAAAAGTTCTTTTACCATAAAGTGGTTCCAGAAAAACCTCTTGTCAAACTGAATATTAACAAAATATACATTAGAAAAAAATACAAAAAAAATTATCTCCCATATAAAAATTACTAATGATAGCAAAATTAAACAAATGTAATGGATGCAGTCACTCAGCTAAGGACTTTGCAGTTTAGGAATACACTACACTTATGCTGTTTATTCATTATGAATCAATTCAAAAAGAGCTTTTTCCGTGCACTTACATGAAAACATCGACAAGTGTACATGGGGTATAGGTAAAAATGAGGCAGAGGGCCAAAAAAAATGGCCTCCTACTTTAGAAAAATGGTCCACACAATTTGCATTCAGGATGAGAGATAAAAGCAGGAGAATGGTGTACTGTATCTAAAGAATGAGCCACACACTGTTAACTGCACCTTGTGTGAATCAAATATAAACTGCAGGTCATGCCATCAACATTCAGTCTGAGAATTTCAGGTACTGTAGCAGCACCAGAATTCTCTGATATGTACATGCAAAGAACACCATGTTTTGCAGTTATAACCAATCCATTTAAAAATTTGGCACGTATAGGGGTGCATGTACAGGGGTGTACATTGCTTACCCTCTTCCAAACTGGATCAGCTGCATTGTACTTTCCACTGAACTGTCTCTGTAAGGTGTTGGTCAGGTCCCCAGTTGGTGAGTAAAAGAAGGAGTCAGAGTCATTGAACATCTTCTGCAGCTCCTGGACGATGAGAAAATTATTTCATTTAATTGACATGTAACAGCAACACTGTGTAAAAATGTCCATGAAACCAAGTGGAGTGCACTAAATTGTACAGCCTTACAGTGTGTTATCATGCCAATTGTTCACGCAACTAACTTGACAAGAAAGAAAAAAAAAGGACCAAACTGACCCTAACAATGATGAAAAACAATTTTGCCTAACAAAAGCATACTCAACAAAAGATACTTGAAGGAAAGCATTTCTACAATGTTATATATTATTCTCTAAAATGCCTCCACATATTCATGCGCGCATCAGTATTTTAACCCTTGTTCATAACCCCTTTTGATGACCAGTGATAAAAAAAATTGGATAACCAAGAAGCAAGAATCAATTTTGTTTACCAGACGAGTGATTGCAGACAGAATTTGATAACAGAAAGTCATGTAACCAGTCAACACATCAAACCCACAAATTAAACTTATCACGACCGATCACTTTTGCTTGCGAGAAAATAAACCCACAACTCTAAGACACTGCACGGTCCTTAAGGCTAGCTTTAATACACTCACTATCCTGTTGGCACCCAAATTTGGCTACTGATGACCAGTCACATTCAAGAATTTTGCTACACATGGTTTGGGTTAATAATAATAACGCATCATTGTGTAACCATTGTATACAATGCAGTGTAATCCAAATAAATATAATATAATCATTAACGTTGTCTGTCCCACGTGTTGTTTCTAAGATGTACCAGCAAAACTTCACTGCACTTCACACTTCACAAGTTTGCACATTAATTAATTTTTTTCCAACTATTATTCCACTGTCAAGTCTATCACTTTGTCAGCTATGCTGTACTTTGCTCTGCCTTTTGTTTCAATTTGTTAGTTGTTCTTTTAAAAGATATTCAGTTTATTATGCACTTTTATTTCAGCGGCAACTGAATGCATATGCAATTGGAGAATAACCTAATAATGACTCCTCACAACAATTGCTTACCTCAACAAATCTTCTTTCTAACTTCTCTTTGTCTTTCAAGTCCCTGTCTTTGATGTTCTGTAAATAAAATTTGACAGACAACTAATCATAAGAAATATGTACATGTTCATGTACTGAGTCATCTATATGTGAAAAGTCTATCTTAGGTTACAATTGTACGGTACATGTATGTTACAAGTCAGGCTCAAATTGTTTCATTTTTTAAATTTTTCACATCATTGTGAATTTGGGGATAATTACTGTGTAGTTGATCCAATACTAAATTCTCTGAGCTAATATTGTAAGGATTATATGGCTGACACTAAGGAGAATTAAAATTTTGATCTGGGAGTTAAAGGGTGCTATCTGATTTCAGATCTGAAAGCTTTAAAAGAAAATTCAGTCAAATTCTTTTTGTCTAGAATATGATTATTGGATGCTCCTAAAAGAATGCAAAAATTTTCCTAAAAAGGCTTTTAAATGAAGGAATACAGAAAATACAGTACATGTATATTATTTTCTTCATTTATTTACCAGACCTGTTATAATCTAAATGCATTTATTCATTTTTTTGTTAACTTTGAAAAAATATTTGACCACACAGCCTTTTTACCTTTTCTTTCAAAGTTGAAGCTGCAGTTTTCAGTTTGTTCCATGTTTGTCCCAGTCCTTTTTCTGTTCCTGCCAGTCCTCCTCCAACACCTATTATTTTCCGCGCCCGACCACCACTTTGATGTTGTTCACAAGGCTACAATAACATAGAATAAAGAACTGTAATAAATAAAAGATTCCTTAATGTACTTACATAATGTGCAAGAAGCAAGATTACACAAACAAACATGAAACTTTTGCTACTTGACTGGCAATATTCAATTATTTAATTAAAGATGTCTGTCTGTTTGCTTGTTTTTTGTTTGATTGTCATTTAGGGGTAGTTATTATCTTGCCAAGCATCACAGTAATATTTACAATTCTGCAATTGCAATCTTTTATAAATGCACAGATGTATGTTAATTTTACTAATGTACACTTTTACCAAAACATCTTTCAGTTTAAGATATCCTTTATTTTTGTACCATTAAAAAGCTAGGTCAACCAATATTAATCCTTCACACCCTAAGATCAGAATTCATATTCTCCATACTGTTCTCTCTATATTTACTAAGGAACTGACAAGGAGAATTTGTCTAACAGTCAAGAGTTTCTTTAGTTGATAATCATTTCCTTTATTCTCATGGCAATGCATGATTCAGTGGTGATATAATTTGTAAGGAGAAATTAGATACAAGTCATTTTTACAGGTTAAAGGTTCAAGTCTCCAAACTGTTTTCTAAACATTTCCTTAGTTGTTGACAAGAAGAATCTATTAATCTATCAAGAGGTATTTTAGACAGAGATTGTTTCACTTATACTCTTGAACCTTAATGTTTCATTCAAGGGTGATATTGTGAGGAGAACTTGGATACTAATCACTGCTGGGGATTTAAGGGTTAAATGAATAAATATATCAATAAAAGTAATGGTCAGCTATCTCCCTGAACATACATGTACTATAAGAATCTCAAATATTTGAAAATTGTCAGTGGAGAGCACCCAATGGTACATGAACCAATCCAAAACAAAATGATACAGAGTCACTGAAATGAACACAACCGCCTTCAATATTTTTTAAACATGAACACTATGTATTGAAAAATTTATATGCTGTAGTGCTTACATCAAGATCAAATTCTGGTGATTCACTGGAAGATAACGTCAGTGCTGCGATCCTGTCAATTCTGTAAACTTCATGACCCCCTGGTAAGTTACCAACATGTGTTTGCTTTGATATCACTATCAGTCTCCAATCAGCACCTGATGCCATAAAATAAAACAGATTAATTAGGGCAGATACTAAGAAAAAAAGACATGCAGAAAGGCAAGAAATTAAGAGCAAATAAAATTTATCCAATACTACCCCAATGTTTAACCAACATGCTGCGTAAATCACCAAAAAATTATGTCACATCAATATGTAACTGATTTCAAATTCAATTTGGACAAAGAGCTGACCAGCCTGCAATATGGTTGTTGGTAGTACATGCTTTTGTACCTCTCTTCAATAGTAAACATGCAAACTTGAAGGGAAAAACTTAATGACAATCAGATATTATCATTGCAACCTGTTTCCAGGGATTACAAGTTGAAATATCAACTGCAGAATATCAGCCATTTGTATGAAATACCATATTCAATGTAAATTAGAGCTTGAAATACAGGTGTACAATTGTATTAACAAAACATTTAAGAATTTCAACTCTCTCGACAGTAATCACAGTGAGATGTTACATTTTTCTTGCGTAGTTTAAAGTCAGTGCACTTAACCCTTTAACTCCCAGATGTGATTAACAAATAACTTCTCCCTACAATATCCATGTACTATCCAGCAAACTGGTAATGAGAATGTATCAGGCAGAAGTTGTTATCGTGATTGAACACCAAATTCTTGTAACTTATTCAAAAGGAAATGACTGTGTTGTAGCTAGAGCTGAGAATTAATAAGCAGATCTTGGGAGTTAAAGGGTTAAAAAAACTCTTTAAAATATCAATCTAGCATAATTATTATGAATTTATAATTTTTTCAACGAATTCAACCAACTTCAACCCCACCACAACAAACTGATTGACATTGCATATTCAACTGTTAACAAATGTAAAAGAAATGACAATAAATTATTAACACAGCACTTAGCTGATGAAAAGGAAAATATACTTATAAGTAAAAACCCAGCAAAAGGCCAATAAAACAGGGTTTCATTAAATCTTTAATACTAGCCTTCTAAAACAGCATATAGAGCATCTTATTGCTCAATGTGAAGATTTAATTTACTAACTTTAACCCTCTAACTCCCAGATCAAATTTTTAATTCTCCTCACTGTCAATGGTATAATTTTTATAATGTTAGTTCAGAGAATTTATTATTGGATCAACTAATTATCCCCAAATTGATATTTTTCTTTATTCTCATTACCTATCTGGTTGATATTGTATTGATATTGTAAGGAGAAATTCTTTCTTGGTCACTCATGGGAGTTAAAGGGTTAAAGAGGAGAAAAATGACAACAATAGACCCTTAATCCAAAACAGCCTCGCAGTTTCAGGTGACTTGCAGCACTGGGGACATGTACATGTATGTACAAGTCTGTAATTGCAAAACCACAAAATGAATTACTCAGTCCAAAGTAAACATAGTTAATGATATCAATATCCTGCTGAAGTAACAGCACAGTAAATTCAATGCCGAGTCCTAGGATTTCAAATCTCATGGCAAACAGTCATTCAATATTCCATGCTTAAAGACCATCAAAGCAAGATAAACACATTTAACTTGAATTTTGATCAATAAGGCTGAATACATTAATTGGAAACTTAATATTCTTTCTTTAATTTTGAGAACATGGTAATGACACAGTACTGGAAACAGTTTTGAGCATGAAGTCTTAGGGTTTAACCCTTTAACTCCCATGAGTGACCAAAACAGAATTTCTCCTTACAATATCAGTACAATATCAATCAGACAATTAATGAGAATAAAGAAAAATATAAGTTTGAGGATTTTCTAGTTGATCCAGTACCAAATTCTTAGAACTAGCATCATAAGAATTGTATGGCAGACAGTAAGGAGAATCACCAATGAGATCTTGGGCATTAAAGGGTTAAATGCTATATTTACCAAATTATACAAGGAAAAAATTATGCGGTATAGAAGCACTGAGTACAGTACAGATACAATTACTGGCATCAGAAAAAATATCTCACCATAAAACATTGATGTGCAAATGACAGTGAACAGTACACGTGAAAGAATGTGTTCCAGGGAATAGAAACATTTTCAAGCCCATAATTTCATTGTTATGTTAGATAAATATGAAAGGACTTCAGTGAACAACCAAAATGGTTAAGTCAGCATCAGATGCGGGAGATCTCACTTACTCAAGCCTATTCTCCTGATGTTAAAAGCATGAAGTAATCTGATGAATTTTCAAGTCACCTGAGAGATTTTAGGCGGCGATATTAATTACATGTGGTGGATTTTGTAGGTTATCGCATCAAAAGGAGTTCAGCACTCTGTAACCACCAATAGATAATTTAAATATTTCAAATGCACTGCACAAAAAGGAAGGAAAATACAGAAAAGAGAAAACAAAGATAACCAAGGTCATGACAGAAATTAATTAATTATACCTCATCTAATCCATGAAGATGTAGTCATGTGTGCTAATGAAACCTTTAACAATCAAAAATCTGTAATTTTTAGAGTTCGCAATGTCAAGAAATAAAAGAGAAATTCCCATCAGGTGAGCACAAAGAAACACATCATTAAAAGTCTGACATGCTCAGTGTGAATTTCCAAAAAAAAATCATTAGTGGTTGTTGAGGAGTGAGACACAAAGATAAACTGGGTACATTCTATCCATTTATATTTTATATGCTTTGAATTTCGATGTAATATTAAAATATATGTTTTTTGTGAATGTTTCACAATCAATAAGGCAAGGATGACCAAACATTTAAAAATCAAATGATAATCGGTCACACAACAAACTTCATTGAAATGTACCAGTACTTTTCCCAGAAAATAACATATTATGTAATCCAACAAAATCTAATAAATTTCTGGATGTTTTATAAAAAATTTCAAACATAAAGAAAAGTCAATGTTCAACAAATGGAATAAAATTGAAAGCTGCTGAATCTAATAAGACTTTACGATTTTATTCGTTCGTGTTAGCCTTTGCGTAAAATAAAAATCAACATCTGGCGTCTGGAAATTCCGGTGTAACAGAACATATGCGTGCAGCTCACATCTAGGCTTAAAAATAAAAAAAAACCACAATCAAGCCTCGTTTGACAGAAATAATGATCAAAGAAAGCATTTTCACAATCTTCTGAAGAAAACCTCGCAAAATACTTTGAGTGCAAACGCCGGAAAAAGTAAATGCACGAATAGATGGGAATTATTATTTGAATCACGAATCGAATGGCATCCCAACAAGTTCTCGATTTGCAGTTCATAAATATGGAATTATTTCAGAAACCAAACAACTTCGATATCCTACACACTTGAAAAAGCAGAGAATTCGACTAAATATCGAATTATATGTGTTCATCTTAATAGAATTTCCAAAAACAAAAGTTTGTAAATAAACACTACGCTTTGTTAGCCTTCTGTGATGATTAATGAGCTTCCTAACAAATTGATTGTGAGCAGAAAAAAAAAACTACTATTTAGCATAACTCCTTCTGGAGTTGTCTACTTCAGCAAAGTTGCATTAAGGTAAATAAATCATTGTAGCGCTGAAACAATAATAATTAAAATAACGATAGAGAAAAATTTTGATGTAAAAATATATGATGTAAGCTTTTTAGGCCGGAAAATATTTTACCGGCAATTTCAATCCAACCGGTAATTTGTACTAAATGCTTGCTCCACCTTATCACCAGTAGATCGTCCAAGATCGACACAAGAAACAACAAAAAACCGGTGAAATATTAGTATCAGCCGTGTCTTAAAAGTAAAGTTAATGAAATTTTAAAAAGTTGAACTAATTTTCTCCACACGCATATGGAATGCGCTGTACATGAATATAGCTTAATCCTTATCAAAGATTTACCTGGGAAAAATTGTATTTTGCCAATGACCCCATACACAATTCCACGGCATTTCAATGACCAGGCCTCGCCCAAATCAACTCCTGTGGTAAATAAAACTCACATTACTTTTGTATTTGGTACACCGAGTAACAATCGATCATGGAAAGGTTTCGCCCAAACACCGGTCGACAGTCAAAACGAGGCCTTACCAAAGCGTGGCTGAAGGCGGCCGTCAAGCCTGTTACACCACAAACTATCAGGTCCATTTAGAATGATGAAGTTGTCCTGAGCTTGGAATAGTTCCATCTTTTAACCAGGAGCGAGGGACGAACTATAAATCCCATCTGCGAGCATTATCCCGACTTCCGAGTTTCTCTGTCAATGTTTCCTAGCCGCCATGTTGTGTTTTGGCTGAAGTGCCTTTGTTACCCACAACTCCCAGCGGACTTGGCAAGCTCTGTGCGCACGAGATCTCATTGTCTTCCGAGACAGCGTGCTGTTGTTTAGTTTGAGCTGCTCTCCAGGATCGTTTTCCTCCTCTAAGTAGTTTTTCCACGATGAACTGATTGATCAAATACCCTGTATCCCGTTGCTGTGTGTGAAAATTGTTTCAATCAGAATTAAAAATAGACTGGTTTTGTGACATGATATTTTTTCTTTTTTTTCGGGGGGGGGGGGGGGGGGGAAGGGGGGGGGGGTTTCCTTTAGAGTACACTGAAATTATTCCCCCTCAAAGGCACCCCCCTTTATAGAAGGTTATTTTAAGTTTTAAGTTTTTAGTACAGAGATCGATCGATCTGTCAAACCTTTAAACAAAGCGAGAAGAGGGAATCTAGATCATTCTGGTACATTTGTAAGTCTTTACATCCCTTATCTTCGTTTCTCTGAAGCAATGATTGCTCGAAGATTGCGTCATATCTCGCTGTGATCATGTAATCACCGCTCACGAGGTGATTGTAGTAGGAAACTAGAAAATAATCAATATTAGAGACCAAGAAAGTCATGACTCTGGTAATCTTCTGGTAAATTGAAATATGAAAAATAGGTGCCTACTTCAAATGATTAAGACATCATGAGAGCTCTTTTAAATTCCTCCGCTGAAAAGGACCGCAAGACTGAACAACTGAATTGTATCGAGACATCACGTGCAAAAAGAATAGGAAAGGACGTCCCATACCCCCCCCCCCCCCACATTCGCAAAAAGGAAACAGTTGATATGGCAACGCACTTGTATTCTGACCTTTTACGGGTACACTCTTTTCTTCAAATAATTTTTTCTCTTTTCTTTTAGAAGATTAAAATTAATTGCACAGCAATCAGAATTTTAAACGAAGGCAATTACCGAAGCGCAAAGTTTGTCTTTCCTTTCCCTAGTTTTGAAAAAAATGGGAGGTCTTAATCATTTCAGAGAGTAGAGGTTTTCGGCGATCGAATAATAACAAGATTTATACAGAAAGCCTGTAAATACTGCTTGCATATCGCCCTTGACGGGATATTTATACGAGCGCCTAGGTTGCGCAAAATGTGCGCAAACCTTATGTACCCAGTCTAATTTTCTGCCCCTCTTTCATCTATTAGTAAAATATGCTTATCTCGGCTCTTAGCTATCAGTTTCTAGACAGACCGTTATATTTTTGACCAACACTCGTCTGTTAGCTGAGCCCCGCGCACGAATTGAATATGTCAAACCTTTCTACGGAAGTCAGTTGACTTACCAAAAAATAAGCGAAGAATGGTGCGGGGGAGGATATGGAGCCATTTAGTGATGGATAGATGAAGGGAGTTTCGGGTCCTAACCACAACTTAGAAATGATTTTCAGCTAATTTCCGAATTAAATTTGAAATGACATCTACAAATATTATAACAAGTAAATGAATTTCGTGAAGAAGAGTGTTTCGTGCATAATTATGATAAAAGGGACAACCATTTAAAAGTGATTACCATGGCCACAGCTGACCTAATTCCTTTCAGTAGCCTTCGCGTTGCATAGAGATCACTTGCTTAGCTGACTTGTTCACTTGAGTTTGGGAAATAAGGTGTTAATAACGAGCCGTTCTCAGGTATGATAAGTATCGTATTTTACACCAAGGCTTTCTCGTTCATTGCTCTGTGGTTACGCCGCCTGATATCTTTTTGTTAAAGGCCTTAGGCCAACACTTTACCTTGGGGTGATATCTGAGAGCGCAACAAAAAGGATACATTTGTTTCCCCTTTTCCGTAGAACTGTTCTACGCCGCAGGCGCTCGCTGTTTCTTTAGAAAGCCGCTGAAATTGAAAGAAAGTTTGTAATTGTGAGTAAAGGATCTCATTTCATTGCAAATTTGACGAACTAAGCAGGATTGAAGTAATAGATGTTGTTTGTTTATACACATCAAATGCATTTAACAATAATCTGTGTTGCGCACGACTTCTGAGACGAGGGGGTTTTATTTCACACAAGAAATAACATCATTTTCGAGGAAACCAAAAAAAGATTGTTCTACCTAAAGAAAAAGAAATTATCCACAGCTCTAGGTGCACGTCGCATTTTATGAGAACTATAATAAAAAAGCTGCGTGTGGCATTTTGAATACGAACATCGTAATGGCCTATTACATCCTAGAGCTCTCTGTAACCCAGTGGTAGAGCACTGAATCGTACATAGAGAGAGTCTGCGGTTTTATTCCTCACGAGGACTCAGAGATTTTTCGTTTTTCTTCTTTCTCATAAATTTTGAGATATTTTAAGATATTTTTCAGTGATCTCTCGTTACATAATGAAATTAACATTGTTGCTTAGTTATGTGACAACTTTGTTAATAACGTTGCGAAATATTTGGGAGATTACGAAGAACTGCTCTTCCATTTGCAGTAATTAGTTGTTTAACCCTCCAGAAAATGCAGATAAATGAATTGACACGTACGGTAAAGGTTTCTGTAATAGCCTTTGTCTCCTTCCGATTTTGACGGTTGACGGCTTTAAGCCTTGGAGTGCCCCTCAGACTGGTTGACGGTTATAAGGATGACATTTTTTACAATGATTTTTAAAGCATATTGATATTTTTCTTTTATATGAATCATTAAATTATATTCAATTTTATTTAGTATTTCCCCTAGTTCCCAATATGATAGTTAGAATTAGCATTAGCGCCAGACCTCTCGCCATACTGGCGCAGACTTGCTTTGCTTAAGGCCCTTAATTCATTCCATCTCCTTCTCCTTCTCCTTCTCCTTCTCCTTCTCCTTCTCCTTCTCCTTCTCCTTCTCCTTCTCCTTCTCCTTCTCCTTCTCCTTCTCCTTCTCCTTCTCCTTCTCCTTCTCCTTCTCCTTCTCCTTCTCCTTCTCCTTCTCCTTCTCCTTCTCCTTCTCCTTCTCCTTCTCCTTCTCCTTCTCCTTCTCCTTCTCCTTCTCCTTCTCCTTCTCCTTCTCCTTCTCCTTCTCCTTCTCCTTCTCCTTCTCCTTCTCCTTCTCCTCCTCCTTCTCCTTCTCCTTCTCCTCCTCCTTCTCCTTCTCCTTCTCCTTCTTCTCCTTCTCCTTCTTCTCCTTCTCCTTCTCCTTCTCCTTCTCCTTCTCCTTCTCCTTCTCCTTCTCCTTGTCCTTCTCCTTCTCCTTCTCTTTCTCTTTCTTCTCCTTCTTCTCTCTATCTCTTTCTCTTTCCCTTCTTCCTTCTTCTTTTAATTTGTCTTCTTTTTCGTTTTCTTTTTCTTCATCTTCGTCTTCGTCTTCGTCTTTTTCATAAGCAATATCTTATTGCGTGCAAATAATAGTGGCTACTGATCAAGGCACGACATTGATACCGCTTATCTGATTGTTGCAGGAAACCAACGAAGGAATGCGGGTCAGTTCTTTAAGCCGTCGTCACTTCTTCTTTATTTTAGCCATTGGAGGAATCGCAATCTTCGCGTTTACAAACATGAGGAGTAAAAATCTTGGTGGGTAGGTTTAAATTTCGTGCGCATTTGCATACCACGAAAATTGTTCAGAATGTATATCAACAAAAAAGTTATCACTTCAGTCATATAACTTTTTAAAGAAGGAGTTGGAGGTAAAGGTTATCTCGTAGCTATTCCTTCCGTGGCCTAGAAGGCAGGATCTGTGTACGATATTTAATTTCTCCGAAAAAGGTTTACCCAGAGCGAAGTTTATTTGTCAAGTTGTTCATCTGAGTTGAAAATTAGCTTCTGTTTGTGTACTTGCGTGTCTTATCCAGTCTTGTCCTGAACTCACCAAGTTCGAAACGAGCGGAAGTCTGGATACGAATTGCTACCGCAAAGTCGCTATGGACCCTTTTATGGGAAAGTACTGCCACAGAATCCTCAACGACCCTCCGATACGGTAGAAGCAAGCAGTCCTCGCTAAAAAGGAAGCGATGAAATACTCTCAGCTTACTTCGAAGGCGGAGGGAAATGAAAAAGAACCCATCTGCCCTGGATAGATTGTTTTTAGAACAATATCGACAGCTGATGAAAATTGTACATTTTATTTTTGTCTTTCACAGTCACCATTTCGACCGTTCAAGAGCTAATTTCGAGTCCTGAATTAAACCAAGTTATGACACAAATTGCGCGAACAGATGGAAATGGAACTACCCCAGGTAACTAACTTAACTTCATTTTTGTTCCAATTTCATTTACAAGGCAGTCAAATCATTCAGCCTCGAATCAAGGAAGACATTTATTTTGCCTGAACATGTTACGCAAAAGGGTATTTTTTCCCTCTGCAAACCCTAATGAAGAGCATATGGAACTGTCATCCGTCAATTACTTCTACAAGTCTATTTTTTTATCACGTTTACAAAAGTCTGCCAAAATTTAAATTTGAAGTAAGCTGTCAATGGGTACGAAAACAGTGAACCAATCCGCCTCGCTTACAATTGACCAATCAACGTTGGATGGAAATCATTACTTTAGTATTCATGGGTAAAGTAGATTGGATCAATATCAGTATCTGGGCAACTGCCCATCTACCCCTCCCCTAACCCAACATTAACTTTAACTTGTTGTCAATTGACTGTTGTTGAGTTAGGGGACGGGTAGGTGGGAAGTTGCCCAGATACTGATATTGATCCAGTAGTTTAAAGCTAGAAGGGATGATTATGCAAATGACCAAACAAATATTTCCCTATCGAGTTCACAAAATGGGTTCATTGGAGCTTCCATCTCAAAGATACTTAATTTCCCCATGATCTTCCAAATCCAAAGAGATCCTGTCAGGTCGGGGGGCGTTTTGTTTTACCTATGCATTTTCTTATCTTATCAGCAGAAAAAGATGAGTACAAGACCATTGATACGCTGCTGTTTTTTGTTGGCTACCCAAGAAGTCGTCACACCTTAATGGCATCTCTGCTGGATGCCCACCCTCACATGATCGTGGCTAACGAAAATAACCTGTTTTACCGGTTGAAGAATGGTAAAAAGTATGAAAGGAGCCAGATGTTTGATACATTAATTGAGGGTTCCAAAGGTTTTCTAAAAGGAGGCAAAGGAATAGTGATGAAGGGAAACCTTCAAAACACTTCTCATTTTGGATTCTGGATGGAAGGTTACTGGCAGGGGAGTTATGATAAGTACATTAAGGTGAGGCTTTAGAACATGACTCGTTCTCGTGTTGTTAATTGGTGGTGATGGGAAGGCCTGGTACCGACACAATGGCGAAATGAGTGCGTATGCTCCGCTACTCGAGCCATTTGAATAGTTTGTTCGCCGAGACATCGGGTATTTTCTCTAGAGGCTTGCTTACTGAGGAGACAATGATAAAAAGCGCTAACGCAATGACAGCTGCTACGAACTCCGTAGCCACGTTACAGCTGCTCAATTTTAGTCCCTAAATTCACACTTGTCATCAAAACGCTTTTTATGTTGAGTGAAAATGTTGGATGTGAGAAGGTTGGACAGAAACTTTTCTGAAAATGGCAACCTTATCTATTTTTGTTTAGTCTTATCTCTTCCGAAATGAAACAAACAACGGGAATGTTAAAAATGCTGCCATTTTTCCTTAATAGTGTTACTATGGAAATATTGTCGTTCTCATTCCTTTGCACGTGAAATTTCTCGCAAATTACAAGTAAACACACTCATTTTGTCGATGTGTCCCTGGTAGCGACTTCCTCCGACACATGCGTTCCAGATCTCGACCGCACCCAAGATCCTATTGGCCTTGGGTGGAAATCACTTGAGATCCGCTGGTGTGTTGTGTGGTTGAGTACCTGCCTTTACAGCCTACAAAAACCAGATTTTTTGATAATATTTAAATTGTGAAGCTTATTTTAAAGTACTTAATTCATGATTTTGCTTATTTTAATTACAATTGCCACCGTCAAACCCACTATGGGGATGTGCCAATGAATTTGATTGTTCTTTGTTCAAGCAAAGGTTCTTTGTCATCATTTTAATGCAAAGAGACGCTATAACAGAGTGAACATCAAGGGTTTTTTTTTATTACTAGGACTGTTTATACTTTGTACTCTATTTTTCATTTCCATTATTGACGAAGTTATATAACAAGAAATCCTCCAAAACGTATCGAAATAGCAATTTGGTTATATTATGCCACCGTAGTAAGTGCATTGGATAGGGGTTCCTGCAAAGTCAAACTTCCTGTAAACTGCTTGGAAAGGAAAGTTGAATGCGATGCTTTTGTCCAATGGTGATATAGCTGAAGATAATCAATATGAACCCTCGTTACTTAAGTGAAAGATTCAGAAAGATGATGTTATTCAGTGAATGACACAGGCACACTTGGAGAAAATGAAACAAAATTATTGCAGTTATTCCTCTCCATTGTTTTTTTTTTAATTCGTATCTAGGTCATTGGCGACAAGACTGCGTGGATGAATTCTGGAGTATTTCGGAGCACTACCCCTGAAGACCTAACAAAATTAGTGGATGACATCGAGAAGAAATACAGAGTCAAAGTAAAGTTCATCCACATGAAGAGGAATCCGTTTGACATTGTGTCAACAATAGTTTTACGCAACACCAAGGAGAAAGGCGGCAGGTTTAAAGACCATTCCCAAAAAGTAAGAAGGAATGTACTGTATTTCCTCGAATATGCACCCACGCTTCAATAGGCGCCCCAATAAGCACCCCGCCTATAATAGGGAACGCCGAAGTTAAAAGTTCTCAATCCTGATGCTCACTAAACCATTTTTGTCGGCAAAGTTTGGTTAAAATATTTCAACGTTTTCTTCACCGTTGATAATTAGCGTCAAAGCGCGCAAGAATTAGCCTTATTCTTCTTTTAGTCGTCGTCTGCTCATCAAAATCGTTTCTGCTTAAATTATCTTACGTCAAACAAGCACCCCTTTCGAATAGCCCGCCCCCCCTCCATCATCCTTCCTTAAACAGTTGGGTGTTACTAAATTATTGGAGCTTCGTATCATGGAGTTGTCTTTTAATTCGTATTACGTGAGTCTGCTGTCGCGATATTCAGGTAACGGAGAGAGACCTGGATCAAAACTGCGTACTAAAAGGTTAGAGTAAGGGAAGGGAAGAAAGAGCAGGGGTATGAGGTGGGGGATATTTTGGTTGGGATAACTGACCTCGACCGCGAGTACGTTGAACCTTCAAAATTTTCAAACCAACCGTTCCATGTTTGGTTTAATTTTGTTAGTAAGAGTTGGTTCTCTTTGCATTTTTCATCCCAAGGTCGATGACCCAAAACTGTTGGAAGAAAGCATGGAGAGATTTTTCAACTGGGCTCAGGGAAGTGCTATCGCCAGAGAAGTCTTAGGAGACAAGCTCCTTGACGTGGACGGTCTTAAACTCGTGAACAAACCCATAGAGTACATGTCCAAAGTGTGTCAATTTATTGAAATCGCGTGTTCTGACGAATACCTCATGGCATGCGCAGAGGTTGTGGATTCCACACCATCTACAACTAGAGATTGGGTAGTTTGGAGCAAAGAACATAAGAACAGAATGTATTCTGAGTTCGAAAAGTATCCCTTTTTAGCTCATTATTCATTTGATGATTAACTGTATACCAATAGATTAGAAACTATATAAAATTTATAATTTATAAACAAATTATAAATTAATGGTCGTCGTTGCCAAGTTAATATGTAGAAGTTGTATGATATAATAGCCATATTAAAACATCAGAGATCTTGCAACGAGAATTTTCTCTTTCCTTTTGATTCACGAAACTTTGTCTGCAGAATTCTGGAAAACATTTAACATGCAAAATTGCACGTCCGAACGCCAGGGAAATATATGCATTTTTATCTTAAATCCCCAGTATCTCTAGACTTCTCAGTGGAAAAAAAGAAATGTTTAAAAATCACAATTGTGACGCAGAGGTAAATTCCTCATCTTTTTTCCTCACCATCAAGAAGAAACTGAAATAATAATAAAAATTTTTAACATTATTAATTATCATGAATAATGATTGTTAGGATAATTATAGCAGTAGTCGTAGTTACTCGATAATTTCGCCAAGATAATAAAATTGCTTCTGGAAACTCTTGAGCAGCGATTGAACAACTTCTGAACAAGTGATAGTTTATGTAATTTTAGGAGTTCTCCGCGCCTCTACCAACATATTACAATTTATGTGTCCCTAAGCTAATAAGTAAATATCTTGTAGATTAAACGTCCAGCTGAGAATTGTAACCTTAGTAAAATTTGAAGAAGCCACTTCTTTCAAGTAAATTTAATTCGCTAAGGTCTCCAAATTATAAACGAGATTTTAAATGCTGTAGTCTCTTTGCAAGTATGAGGTTTTTCTTACATTAGGAAACTTGGAACTATACTTCTCAAAGTAGTGATTAATATAAATGTTCTATTAGATTCATTCATTTAATGGCAAATATTCTGCAGTACCAAGTAACTAACAGGAATAATTCAGAAGTATTCGCGACATCATTCCTTTGCTATAAACCCTTTCCTTCTACGACGAATTGTTCGATTTTATGGCTTTGCTTCTGTCAAATCTAAATGCAATACTTTTGGTCCGAACCGAAGAACATATCGAATTCCTCCGTAGTCCACAGCCTCTTGAAGAAGCTTGAATATTCGATTTGTTCTCAATATGACCAGCTCCGTCAACGTTACGCTGTCCTCAGTCTTTTGGGAAATTTATTAGTACATGTAGCAGTCTATAATGCTATAAAAAGGTAAGACGGAACACGCTAAAATTGAATCTCTATTTTACCTTGTCCTTTGTGTGAGAAATGTGGCGAGGAGCTTGAGTAACACTACTGTTAAGAGTACGAGGAACGTAAATTGGCCACCGTAAAGAGTTTAAAAGCTGACGTTTCGAGCGTTAGCCCTTCGTAGAGCGATTGACGAAGAGCTAACTCTCTGACGAAGGGCTAACGCTAACGATCTTCATGTATTTGAGTACGTCCGTCCTTCAATATATAAATGATACGTAAAAAATAGTCAAAATGCCAGTCAGTTCAGCTTATTATATAAAGGCTTGTATAAAACGATTCTCACATCAATTGTAGATCTTCGACTAGGGTGCCTACGTCAGTGTCACTGTAGAACTCGTTTCAAAACAATCCCCCCCCTCTCCACTACCTCTCACCCCTCCCTCCCCCCCTTATCAGTAAAAAATGTCCCAGAGATTTCTCGAAGGAAAAAAGTGTGTCTTGAGATTTTTGAACAGCTACAAGACAGTCATTCAGCTTGTCCCTCCTTTCATTACTTTAAAAAGTCCGTTCATTTGGTTTCTTTTTTCGAAAGTTGATAAACATTTTGTTTACTAGGCCAGAGAGAATATTGGCCTCGGTCTCTGATAAAGACCACCTCTACGTTCAAATATCTCTCTTCAACTTCAAACGCGGTTTAAGAAGCTAGCGAGCGAAAACCGGACACGAGAGAGCGGCGGAAAATTGAGTCTAGGTTTTTGGAGTTCTATCAAAAATGTAAATATTTGTTGAAATCATTGCTTCGTCTTGTGAGCCTCGCTTCTTCGAAAAATCTTTCCACCTTAATTACATTCTATTTTTAAAGCTAAATGCTATATATTTTTTTAACTTACTACAGAAGACTGGCTCCTTCATCGGTTTTCATCCTTCTTCGCCTCGACTGTTGTTCAAATGTGTGTGTTTTTCATTTGTCCTCGATTCGATCAGCACTGTAAACGTTGCACTGTCGTACGAAAACAAAGAAAGAAATAAATAGTTATAGGTTTGTAATGCTTTTGTTTATGGGGGAGGGGAGGGTGAGGATCTCATGGGTTTTTAGGGGAAACAAGGGGAGGATCAGTCCGGCACTCCATCACATCCCCCCCACCCCTCCCTTCTCGGGCGATGAAATGAATAATGACCGTTCCTTAACCCTTTCACTCCCAAGATCTCCTTAGTAATTCTCCTTACTGACTGCTATACAATCATTATGATTTAATTCTGAGAATTTGTTACTGGATCAACTGAAAATTCCTTAATTGATATTTCTCTTTATTCTCATCACTTCTCTGCTTGAAATTATATGAATACTGTAGGGAGAAATTTTGTCTTGGTCACTCAATGGGGTTAAAGGGTTAAGCAATGGGAATGGATGACGGTCGATTTTAACCTTTTTTTTTTTCACTCTTACACCCTAGTCCCAAGTTGAAAACGATAGGTTTAATCTTGTTACATTTAGGTTTCTCGCTTTTACTAGTTACTGTATCTTATTATAGAAGTTCAAAAGTAATCCTGGCCTGCATTGTCTTTCTAGCTACTTGGCTCCATCTCACATTGTTTTCTCTATCTGTTAGATTTAGAAGTATATCCAATTCAGAAGTTCACCGACGTTTTCTCGCTCTTTTACAATTTTGCGTATTCTTGTACTAGGTTCTAATAGGTTCTCTATACATTCCTTCATTTTGAATATATATATATATATATATATATATATATATGTGTGTGTGTGTGTGTGTGTGTGCGTGTGTGTGCGTGCACCTTTGCACACCTATGGGGACATTCATATGAATACACACCAGCAAAGTGGGGTCTGTTCAAATTGTGGGGACATTTTCAAGTCCCCACAAAAAAGTCCTCATAAATACGTTTTAATAAGAGAAAAGACCATCATAGTGAGGACTTTTTTAATGGTCCTCATAAGTCGGTTCGTATAACACACATCTTGAGTCCTCACAAGAAGGTAAAAACACAGAACCTGGAAAAAAGTTTTTTTGTGTCCTGAGGCACATGAAGAAGTGCCCAAGAAAACCATTAAGATACTTAGATTAACGAAAAAATCATCTTTTAATGGTTTACACACTCAAATTCTTCATAAAGTACACACACTGTGTGTATTCAGATACACACAGTGCCTGAGTGATACTAAGAATTTCAGAGTGTACTTTGTTAAAAACTGTATTCTTTACATTAATTCTTAATGTAAGTATCTTTATGACTTTTTTAGAGCACCTCCTAAGGTGCTTTATGGCTAAAAAAATTTTTCCAGTCTTTTGTTTTCTCCCTTTTTGAGAGGAATTAAGGTGTGTGTTCTCCGAACCAAAGTAAAGGGACTCTTCGGGAGTCCTCATTATAAAGGTCTTATTTCAAAGAATTACCCTCTTAAGAACATCAAAAAGACCCAAAAAGAACATCATTAAAGTCTCATTATTATTATCATTATTATTACTACTAGTTCTCTTTTGGCAGAAGAGTTATCTTACCAAGGGATTTTGATTGTGCATGGAATCCTCTAAAGAGCTCTATCTAGTGCCTTTTTGATAGAACTTAACAATATATGTAACTTTATGGCACCTCTAAATGTGCTTATTGCTTCTTATAAGTTCCCTTATGTATCATTCTTTCAGTACATCCAGTAGTGCCATGTCCAATCAGAAGATGTCTGTCTATTAACAGAACTTTGAGTAATGTGTGGGCTGTTCTACACAGAGACATATCATATTATGTCAGTCACCAGATTATGCAATGACTTAGAAAAACTGACAAAGTAGATGTTATGGGACCAAAGCTGTGTGGCACAGAATGCTGTACCGATCACTGATTAGTTTTGTCACTACCAACTAATTCAATTTTCATCAAGGAAAATGATCTTTCCCTTGACTCCAAAGTTTTACCCTAAACTACAGTGAAAACCTTTCACAGTCCTTAGGAAACAGATTGAACTAGATGCACTAACATATATAAAACAATGGCTCACTCATTTACATTTAGGTCATATATATTAGTAATGATCTTGCAAACTTTAACTCATCTATGGCCCCCAAAAATACATGAAATTGACCACACTGTGTTTTCATTTTTTTACCTCTACATGTATTTATAGCAATAAGGCCCTACATTATCTTACATTAAAGTGTATTAAAATAAGAATTTCAGAAAAATTAGCATAAATTTGTTATCATATTTGAGGAAAAAAAGATTTTTCATCAAAATGTCAGTAATTATTATGAATAATTATTATGAAGTAATACAAAATTGATCCTCCAGATGTCAGCCACATTCCTGAAAATTTGAAAGAAGAAAAGTAAATGCTAAATCTTTTCACAAAATTTTCATGTTTTCCAATGTCAGTCAAACCCTTACTGGGAAGAAATATTTTTGGGAAAAATGGGGGTGTGTCAGCATGGGAGCAGGTTTGAAGTGTTACTAAGTAAATAAATATGCCCTCCACTATCCCTGCTAATCAATAGGAGGTCTCTTTGGCAAAACTAGCATCAAAACACAACTATCATAACTCATGACTGACAAAGTTAAAATGAATGCTGAAAAGTGGCTTTTATGACATTCTTCACTTCTTCTTTTTTTTTCTTTTTTTGCATCTTCAATTATTTTGTTTTTTTGTCTCTTCTTTGGTATTTCCTTTGAGTAACAAAACATCTAAAACCATTGACAGTGATTAAAATCAAGCAATGGGAAATATGGTTTGCAAAACAATAAGCTATGACACTCTTCGGTATGACACAATGCAAAGCAATTTCAATCATTTCTAGCATGCACTTCCAGGCACTATGGCAAAACCAAACTTTTAAATATCCCCTTTTCATTTTATGATACACCACAAAGCATATGTTGTTCCCAGAGAAAGCTGAAATACTCCTAAACTCACTTTGGTTTTGGTTAGGAAATATGAGGAGCAGTGGGCTTAGTATTCACAGATGATAAATCATTCTCAGGGAATTCACAAAACTGTCTCACAATGTCCCTGGGGAAATGAACCGAAGTATAATTTCAGGCCTGAATATAGCACTCTCATCAGAAAAATAAACCTGATGCTCTTTGAAAATACGAGACTACTAACTGCTGGCGAAACAGAACTGGGGGTAGCAGAAGCAGAAGAAATTTGGGGGTCAACACCAACACATTGAAACAAAAATGTATTTAAAATGAAGTCAACATATCAAGTTCAAAACATATACACTGATTTACTGCAAAGCCCTATAGAAATGGTACAGATAGACAATGATAGTAACTAACTATGGTGCACATTTGAACTCAAACTATAATCTACTAGTTTTTCAGTCTGTGGTTTTGCCAAAAATAGGCTCAAACTGAAATGGAAAATCATAAGAGGGGTAAAATAGTTGTCAAAATTTTATAGGTTGTCTCAAAGTTCATTTTCAACATCTCCTTAACCCTTTAACTCCCATGAGTGACCAAGACAGAATTTCTCCTTACAATATCAATGCAAAATCAACCAGATAAGTCATGAGAATAGCGAAAAATATAAATTAGGGGATAATTTGTTGATCCAATACTAAATTCTCTGAACTAACATTATAAGAATTGTATGGTTGACAGTGAGGAGAATGACAAATTTGATCTGGGAGTTAAAGGGTTAAAGGCTTCTGTCTTCTGCTTGCAACTTCTTGACTTCCTATCCATTCCTTCCTGCTTCATTTGTGGTGATCAAGCAACTCTTTAGAAGAGTCGTTCTACATTAATGTTCTCTAAAACTGTGGCGATAAGCACTCTTCTTGGCTGATATTTTGCTTACAATTTCACACACTAAGATACTAGGTATCAGCCGGCAGTAAAATCCCATTGTATGATTTCAACAGCTATAATCAATTAGTATATAACACACATTCAGTGAATGGTTTTTTTTTTCATGTGCTGATTGGCTAGTTCAGAATTGAATGGCAAGTACCATTCACCTCCGAACAGATGATAAGAAAAAATTGAACAACAAGAATTGAATTCCCACCATTTTTCGGTATATTAAAATAAATAAACTAAGTTTATGGTTCTTGTGTGATATACTATATATACTGAAACAAATTAATCACCTCAGTGTCGATGAAAATTATGGATATTTACCCCCATGAATACAGAGGGTAAGTTTCTAAAGATACTGTGGTGCTACGTCGGTGGGAGAGTATAGCAGGTAATTTAGAGATAACAACTGAGTTGAAAACGTAATTGGCAACCGTAAAGAGTAAAAAAAACTGACGTTTCGAGCGTTAGTCCTTCGTCAATCGCTCTGACGATGGGATAACGCTCGAAACGTCAGCTTTTTAACTCTTTACGGTGGCCAATTTACGTTTTCAACTCAGTTGTTGACACTAAATTACCTGATATTTACCTCCACTTCGGTGAACAATTGTTAACTATGATGAGATGTTTGAACGCAAACATAACGGCAAATGATTATTTCAACTATCATGAACTATCGTGACCGTTTGAACAGGGCTTAAAAATTCTGAGTTATTTTTGAGGATAAGCATTAAGAGATTGTACATGTTATTCTGAATTTATACCCGATGAAAACGTTTCACTCACCTCCTCAATTATAGCATCTTCTCCTTAGCTAAGAATACCAATGTGACAATGGTTTGTTGCGCTCCTAAATTGAAGTTGACTAAAACAAAACACACGTACAAACTAACTAGTAATCGCTTACAATCAAAATATGCATTTCTCTATGGCAACAAAACAACCAATCGTATTACGCGTCACATGGTTTGAATCGCATAGTTGAGTCATATCCATTGGCGTAAATTATGGGGCTCTTTGGTCTCAGATACTTGTTACAAATTTTTGATAAAAACTCAGGAACTGCACGCGAATGCGAAATAGGCTACTGGAGGTGAACGACTATGCATTTCAAAACTATATGTTCGATGGCTCTCGATTTCTCGATCTCAATTTCCAACCCCCGATCAAGTCTGCGTCCTTCACCACTGTCTATTCCATCTACGGAGTTTCCGATGATAAATTTAACCTCTAAATCATCATCAACGGGGATAAAATAAGATCGACTCACATCGACGCCGATTGAACTTGAAATATTTGTTGTGTAGTCCATATTTAACTACCAAATTGGCTTTAATTTTCAACATCTTATACTCCAAATTTGGAAAGAATCGGAAGTAACGCAATTTTTCATAAGCGTCATTGACCAAGCGTGAGGTCAAGATGGCTAGATATTGGGTCAGTTCTTTTTTGTGTTTTATTTCCATAAAAACGGAAAAAAGAGAACGACACTAATATCCAGCCACCTCGACCGAAAAAGCTTGGTCAATATCGGATTTATTATAGAGCAAAGACATCGCCGCTTTATTACGAATCAAGACTTGGTTATTTCGAGAGACGGGAAAGGAGGCCAGCTGTTTTTGCGCAGAATCACAGTGGGCAGTCCCGCGCCCATCTTGCCTGCTCAGGTGCCAATCAGAACAGAAGATATTTCAAATTTGGGTTATTTTCCCTAGGGCAATTACCAAAATAAAGGGAAAACTCCCTCTATCTGAACCAATCAACCTTTAGTAATTTGCTCTCTATGTTAAAAAATAACAGAATCAACGCGCGCAACATTATTTGAGAATGGTAGGCTGTTTTCAGCCGAGGTAACCATTAGGGTGGTGCTTTGTTTTAGGGTACCGTTCGCACTTGCCTTATTGGGAACATTTTCTCTTTAATTTTCCTATCATGTTTGGAATCTTTAACGATATGTCCGTTTTGCTCCAAAAAAGTGTTTGAGAAAAAAGGAAGAAAAAAAGAAAAAAAGAAAAAAAAGAGAACTGATGCAGGTCACAGGGCTCTTTAACGTCCCTGTTACAAAAGGCTATTAGTAAAGCGGCACCAATTGTTAAACACAACAAATATACCCCAAAAATTTCATCCTCGTTCGACAATAATCGACCTTAAAAATGCTCAGCGATGGCAGGGTCAGGGCTCTTATAGCACATCCAGAGCCTTTCCGTTACCCTCCGAGTCTCAAGTAATCTGTAATGAGACTTTTTGAAACTCTAGGACGCATACGTGGGCTCTGAATCGTAAGGACCTCAACATGTAGACCTGGTGTGGATAGTAAAAGTGTGCATGCAGAGTCAATGGAGTATGCGCTTATCTCAACATTGTTTAGCAATTTATTACCTATACGTCCGAATAATTGCTTAAAACTATCATTTTATTTTGTGGCTTCATCACAAGCAGCTCGCTAAATCTCATCGATGCTTTTTTGTGCCTTTGAGGTGCAAGAGCAAATATACATAACACAAGGCTAGCTTAAACATCAAGGACAAATTGAATATCCATGTTGGCTCACCATGCACTAAGCTAGGGGTAATCATAATGATTAAATCTCCATTTGTTTGCAGCAGTTTTCTTTTTTCCTGTATTCCATCATAAAAAAAACGCTTTCTTTTCCCTTCTTTCTCTTTTAAAAGAGCGATTTCATTCACGTCCAATTCTGAGTTATTAACCCATTAACTCTAAAGGGTGACTGGCTTCTAATTTCTCATTTCAGTATCAACCTTGAATTGAATGTATAGGTAATGAGAAAAATGAAAATAATAACCAATTTGAAAAGCTCATGATTGTTAAACAAATTCTCCTTGTCCTTACCACAGGAAATGTAGAGAGATCAGTGTGGAGAATATGAGTACCAACCTAAGGGTGTAAATGGTTAATGATCGAGCTAAGTGCAAATTAATGCTATGATTCATCTATTTGAGCGAACTGAAAAATTCCAACATCTGTGGCATCATGCAGTAGTTCAGTGATTAGATTCTGTCATATTGGTTGTATCATTCGTCTGTCTGCAATTGCTTGATTGGTGAGATTATCACGCCATGCACCTTGCTGTGACATACCTGTTAGATAAAATACCCTTTCCAGGAGTTCTCAGTATTGCTTTCAATAAACCTCACAGAATATTCATTTAGATACCTAACAGCAAGAGCTCCTAAATTCAAATAAAATGTAGGACCGCTAAATAACTAGTTAGAGAAAGCTCGAAAAAAAATGTTTATCATCACTGGCTCGCGGGGAGGAAGGAAAGGATGTGAAGGATGGGAAGAATGGGAATCCTTGTTACAAGAATCTAGTTCTCATCTATAAGTCACGGTGCACAAGATTAAGTAAGAGAACTCTCAAATTGAAATCATGTCATATATTGAACACAACTTTATTAATATCTCAAAATAGGCCAAGATACATAATTCCCAAAATCTATCACGAAATTCTTCAAAAAAATGTCTATAAATCTCTTTTAACTCTAAAAAATATAAAAAATCTTTTTCTTCAAAAATCCCGACCATCTCAGCAATGTTTTTCAAAATAATCACAAAATTTTGCATAAAATGTGAGATATTGTGGTGCAATTTCTCAGAAACACCTTTAAAACATTCGCACAAGGTGTGAAAAATTCGCATCTCCTATGATAGGAGGCGAAGCCACCTAAGTTATTGCAGTTCTTACTGTGACACTACAGAAGATTAAAACACCAAAAAAGGAATCATCCGTTAAGCCACAGAGATATAGTTGAGATGATTATGAAATTAATATTCCTCCATGTGAACTGGAATCTTTTATTCGGGAAAATGAATGAACTTAAGTCATCAATGACCTCATGGATAAGCTTCCTGATCTCCATTTCCGTGAAACAAGTCTTAAAGAGGAGTGGATTTTTCTATACTGCATCACTGCAACAGCTAGGCTCGGTCTCTTAGGAAAATCAGGATTGGTTTGATGACAACGTGTGGAAATAAACGAACTCTTAGAGCAGAAACGTAAGCACTTTCTTGCCTATCAAGTCAGCGCAACATCAGTATCGAAATGAAATTCTTTATTGCCTGCAATAGTAAACTCAAGAGCATCTCAGAAAAATGCAAGACACCTGGCTCCAGGCGCAGACGCCATTCCTGCGTAAATATGAAAGGCAGGTAATAAAATAGTCACCCAAAATCTGTATGAAATGTTCTCATCCTTTTGGAGCAAAGATGTTTTACCTCAAGACTTCAATAAGGCTATCATTGTCCAATTGTAAGAGCGAGGAAACAGGCAGTCCTGCGACAACCACAATGGAACACCGTTACCGCCGTCAGTTTTAGGCAAATTCCTTGCTAGAGTCATGCGTAATCGACTCTCGGCGAAAACAGTTAAACTGACAAATTGCACAATCCAGCTTAACTGGTTGAAATAGTTAAAATGCTCAAACCAGCTTAAATGCTTAAACTGAAAAAAATGCATAAGCATCTTATAAGGTTCAACCTCACAAACTCTACAAACATTTGCAACAAGGTCTCCTGCCCGAGAGTCCGTGCAGCTTTCGAACGAGCAGCAGCGGAACAGTACATGTGATATTTACAGCTCGTCACTTTATGAGAAAATCCAGGAGTAACACTAGGACCTCTGTACCACCTTTGTTGACCTGACCAAGGCGTTAGACACGGTCAGTCGTGATGATCTATAGAAAGTCATCTCAAAGCTAGATGCACCTCTATTATCATCACCATGATTGGAAAGTTTCTTAATGAAATGATGGAACTTGTAAAATAGTGAGGTGTGGAAATATTTCCCGGTCAACAATGGCTTGAAACACGTATGTGTTCTCGCCCAACCTTCTTCTCAAGGATGCTCTCTACAATGCTCCCAGGTGCATTCTCACAAGGTGATGCAGGCGTAGAAACTCGTTATAGAACTGATCACATGCTTCACAATCGTAGACGACTTAAGGAAACACTTGTGGTCAGTCTTACCACCATCCGTGATCTAAAGTTTGCAAATGATTGTGCACTGGATAGTAACTGTGAAGAACAGATGCATCATGGCATGAACTCTTTGGGCACAACCTGTGAGAACTTTTGATTCACCGTACGTACCCACCAGCTCTAAGAAGCAAGACAACTAACCTTACAGTCATTTAATTGGCACAAAACTCCACGCAATTGACAAGTTCACCTATCTTTAAATGACTGTATAGAGACGCAGGTAAATCTCAACAGGTAGAAAACTCAAAGTCTATAAAGCTGGACAGTTTACAGCAGGTAAGCAGCCAAATTTAATCACATCCACGCAACAAGCCTCCGAAATGGTTCATTGGTTCAACTAAATAGTCGAACTAGCGAAACAGTTGAACTGTACAAATTGCACAACCTATCTTACTTAGTTAAAGTAGTTCAAGTGATCAAACTAGCTTCAATTGTTCAACTGCACAATCTAGCTGAATTGGTTCAGGTAGTTAAAACAGTTAAACTAGCTCAATTGGTTTACCTGGTTAAATAGTCAAACTAGCGAAAACAGTTAAACTGACAAATTGCACAATCTAGCTTAACTGGTTGAAATAGTTAAAATGCTCAAACCAGCTTAAATGCTTAAACTGAAAAAAATGCATAAGCATCTTATAAGGTTCAACCTCACAAACTCCACAATCTACCATAATTGGTTAAAGTAGTTAAAATAACCAAACTAACTTAACTGGTTGAATAACTAATTAGTTGAAGTAGTACAAATGATCAAACTAGCTTAAATTGTTCAACTGCATAACCTGCACAAACTGCACGATCCAGCAGAATTGGTTCTGCCCAGAAAGTAGTTATGTCATTTCTGCGACCTGATTCGAATGCGAACAGTCAAGTAGATATTTCAGTGTACCGCTGGTTATTTTGCAGTCACGGTAAGATATCAAGTTTTCGAGAGCACATGGTCTGTTTTGAGTTTAAGTTTTAGTTTCTGCTAAGATTGTCGAACAAGATTTCATTTGTTGTTAGCGGGACAAGACACAAATAACTTGTACTATTCGATCGTTTTTGTTTAGCTTTCTTATCCTTCGTGACTCGGTTATTTTGCTTTATTCAGCGGATTTATGCATTTGATTTCAGTGAATCGTTGTTCATGTAATAAAAAGAGTTAACAGTTCAGCGCAATTGGCTCAACTGGTTAAATAATCAAACTAGCGAAGACCGTTAAACTGAAAACAATTGAAAAATATATCGTAGTTGTTTAAAGTAGTTCAAATGGTCAAACTAGCTAAATGGTTTAACTTGAAAAAATGTACAATTAGCTTAAATGGTTCAACTGCACAAGCTGCACAATCTAGATTCAAATACCTAAAATAGTCAAACTAACGAAAACAGTTAAATTGCACAAATTTCACATTCTATCTTAATTGGCTAAAGTAGTTCAATGGGGGGATTTAGGATTTTCGGTTTTGCAGTTTTGGCTACGTTTTAGATCGGTTTTTCGGTTTTTGTGCCAAAAAACTTCGTTTTTTCGGTTTGGTGGTCATTGCGGTTTGCGGATTTTCCGTTTTTTTAGCATTTGGTTTTCGGTTTTCTCAAAAAATACTAACTGGTTTTCGGCTTTGATATCCGATGCAGTTTTCGGTTTTTCCAATTAGACCTATTTGGGTTCCGGTTTCTCTTCGATCTGAGCGGCAACTACGCGCCTCCACTAATCTCGAATAGCCGCTAAACGCAAATTTTATCGAGAGGAATGAGTGACAAACCAATTGAAATATCGCAGGGATCCCTAGGTAGCCTACGTGTAGCCGTACCCTCCCCCTCCCCTGAGGTAGGGGGGGGGGGAAGAAGGGAGGGTACGGCTACGCGCCTGCACGTAGGGCACGGCTAAGCACGGATCATTTCCAAAGTTTCTTTATCAACGCCACCTCGAAGTTTGTGACCAAGTTACAGGCCATACGCGACTGATTGATTCAACATTCCAATGGAATCTCCAAACTTTCAGGTCTTAGTTCGCGAATGGAAATGTTAGATCAGGGATTTTTGATGAAACTTTCCAGAGTTATAGCTTTTTGCGACTGCAAAATTGCAATGCTATGGAGGGCTTTTGTGCGAATTTCCTTACTTTAATTAGGCCCCATTACCAGCTGCTGAGTCCGCAGAGACCACGCTTGAGGTCCTCGAGAGCGCAGCTGTTAATTTAAGCAGATACTAGAAGATACGAATGCCAAGTACATGGTATTCATGGATCCTGTCATGAAATTAGTGTAGTTTACTCTGCACGCTACACTTGTCATCACTGTATCGAAACGATCAGGGTTTTAATAACTGGGATGTGAAAGTGTATCGATTTTGACAGTTTTGCATGCCGTTTTTGGTTTTGATCGAGTTTTTTTTTCGGTTTTGGATGATTTTTTCTACGGTTTTAAGGTTTCTAATGGGCCCCAATGCCCTCCTCAGTTCAAATGGTCAAACTAGCTGAAATGGTTCAACCGGAGGAAATGCATAACTAGCTTAAACGGTTCAGCTGCACCAACTGCACGATCTTGCTTAATCGGTATAACTAGTTAAAATAGTCAAACCAGCAGAAAGAGGTAAACGGTATCGGAACAATTCGCCCCTCAAACAATTCGCCCCCAATTTTAAGACAATTCACCCCCAATGTGAAAACACCGAGTCAGTCAACCGAATCATTCGTGCCCATCGTACATGAAACAAAGCTATCTACGGTCGAATTTATAAGTATAATAAGGGCGAACGCGTTCTCGCGCGTCTAAAACCGAAGAACTGAACACGTATCACCATCTTACACTCACGCGATTGACGATCAGTAAATTATTTTGGTTTCGGTTGACTCGAGTAGTCGAGTTTTCTTTTTCTTTCAAGAAATGATTGCCTTGTGACAAAAGCTATATTTTCTACAATAATTTGGGTGTTTTCACATTGGGGGTGAATTGTATTGAAATTGGGGGCGAATTGTCTGACATTCGAGGTGAACTGCACAAATTGCACAATGTATCTTAATTGGCTGAAGTGGTTCAAAATGGTCAAACTAGCGAAAATGACAAAATGCGTAACTAGCTGAAATGGTTTAACCAGCCAAAATTCATAACTAGCTGAATCAGTTCAACTGCGGAAACTGCTTAAGTCACCTCAAATGATTCAACTGGTTACATAGTCAAACTGGCGAGGATAGTTTAACTTCAAAAATTGCACAATCTATCTAAAATGGTCTGACTACCTTAAGT
This sequence comes from Pocillopora verrucosa, assembly GCF_036669915.1. Classification (NCBI taxonomy): domain Eukaryota; kingdom Metazoa; phylum Cnidaria; class Anthozoa; order Scleractinia; family Pocilloporidae; genus Pocillopora; species Pocillopora verrucosa. Next base: position 7,319,889 of record NC_089312.1, read on the forward strand.
GCTTCAACTGGACAAAATGCATAACTGGCTTAATAGAATCTACTGCACAAACTGCACAATCTAGCCTATTTGTTCCAACTGGACATAGTTTGATGCTTCTCTGGTTTGCAGATTTAATGAATGTAACCGAAAAAGTTACAATTCATAGACCCAACGTTTCGACACTCCTGTCTAGTGCCTTCATCAGGGGTGATCTAAACGCTGCAACAAGAGGTCCTATTATATGATCACTAATTAGCGGCCTTTTTTTTCGGACGAGGTGTAAACAGGCGTCAGGTAGCAAACCGTCACCGTCACGATTTTAAGGAGCGTGAGCGGAGTTAATATGCCAAGCCTCCAAACAAAGGCGCTGGTGGTAACGCCGATTAGTGGTGATAATTTTAGAATTATCCCACCCAATTGTATGGTTAGTTAGGCATGTATGCTCCGATAAAGCTGAATTTTCCTTTTTGCAAAGGAAAACCGCTTTTTGGTGCTCTTTTAACCGTGTACCAAACTGACGTTTGGTCTGTCCGATATATTCGTTGACACAGTCATTGCAAGGAATAGAATAAATGACGTCGGTTCGTTGATCTTTCGTGACAGGATCCTTAGGTTTGGCGAAAATATGCCCCAAAGTCTGAAAAGATTTTTGAGCAACTTTAACGTTGTGGCTATTCAAAATTCTCTTGATGGGTTCCGTAACACCCTGTATATAAGGAATAAAAGCAAAACCAGTCGCTGGTTCCCTTGCATCAAGAGCGTTACTATTTGTAACTGATTTTTGGCAGTTACGGGGAAAAGTTTTTGTATGGCCATTTGCCTTTAGGACATTGGAAACATATTTCCTCTCCTCAGCCTTCGAATCGAGTGAAGATGATAGACAGTCAGCCCTCCTCCCATCGCTGTACCAAAAACTTGTTGATAGTAGGCGCCGTTATATGTAAATTGCGTGGTTTTGAGGCAAAAAGACAGCCGATGACTAATATCCTCCACAGGCAAGGAAGTTCTTTGTCCCAGGGAAGCATCTTCTCTGAGTCATTCCTCCGCAACCTTGACGGCAAGATCAATTGGGATTTTGGTGAAGAGCGAAACAACGTCTAAAGATACTAATTCTTCACAAGCGTTAAGAGTTTTATCTCTTATGAAATCCGCAAATTCGCAGGGATTTTTGACAGAGTAATCAGTATTCCCAACAACAGGCGACAAAATTCTCGCAAGATAACCAGAAATTGCATAAGTCGGAGAATTAACAAAAGAGACAATGGGTCTCAAAGGAATTCCCGGTTTATGAATTTTAGATAAGCCATGAAAACGTGGACATAAGCCGTCACTACTGTATAACATTTTGTACGTAGAGTCACTAATTATACCAGCTTTTTTCAAATCAAGCAACATTTTGTTTAACTTTCTTTGAGTTTTACTGGTAGGATCAGAGTTAAAGACAGCATACGTACTCTTGTCGTTAAGCAGAGACAAAGCTTTGTCGTAATATTGCTGTTTGTCCATAACCACAACACAATTACCCTTGTCCTCAATTACCAGCCTGTCCGGATCCTTTTTGAGAGCTATAAGCGCATTGAAAACACCCTTTTGAATGTTTTTGGGAGGAGGTTTAGCACGTGTGAGTATGCTAATTACTTCTGCTCTTACCAAATACCTACGATCGTCGTTGAGTTGAGAGATACTCTCCTCAACAGCGGCGACAATATCGGCAGTCGGTATTTTGCGAGGAGCAATAGCAAACTTCAGACCCTTCTCTAAACCACTCCGTTCCAGCGCGGATAACTCCTTGGAGGAAAGGTTCAAGACTCATTTATCTCTCAGAGATGAGCCTGAATTAACAGGAGACCCCTTACTGAGCAAGTGACGGAGTTTTCTGTCGTGTTTCTCTCTCTGTTTGGTAAACGTCTGCAGTTCTTTCGAACTTCTTTTCGAAATTTCTTTAATTTAACTCCAACTGCTTAAATGGTCAAACTTGCGAAAACAGTTAAACTGTATAAAATTCATAACTAGCTTAACCAGTTCAACTGCAGAAACTGTTAAAGTTGTCTCAAATGATTTAAATGGTTACATAGTCAAACTAGCGAGGACATTTAACTTCAAAAATTGCACAAGCCACCTGAATTTGTTGAAGTAGTTCAAATGGTCAAACTAGCTTAAACTGTTCAACTGGACAAACTCCGGAACTAGCTTAAAAGGTTCAATTGCACAATCTAGCTTAATAGGCTGGACTGGGTGAATAGTCAAACTAGCGTAGGCAGTTAAACTGCACAAATTGCACAACCTATCTTTTTTGGTTGAAGTAGTCCAAATGGTCTAACTAGCTTAAGTGCTTCAACTACACAAACTGCACAATCTAGCTTAATTGGTCCAACTGGTTAAATATTCAAACTTACAAAAACATTTAAACTGCACAAATTGCACAATCTATCTTATTTGGTTGAAGTAGTTTAAATGGTCAAACTAGCTCAAATGGTTCAACCGGAAAAAATGCATAATACATTTGGTTCAACTTAAATTGAATGCAGATGGTTCAATTGCACAAACTGCACAAGTCCCATTCTCCGAAAATAGCTCCTCTGTTGTAGGCTGACACTGGAAAGAGAACCGTGGGTGGACAGAGAAAGCCTTTTACAAACAACTGAAAGTATTCATCAAAAACCTGGGCGAAGATCCTGAGAACTGGGTAGGATAGCCTCACCTTTGGCAGTTTATGTGATTCACATGCGACAGACACTCTCGTGCACCGATTGGTCTCCACGGCCACCCTCAGACACAAATGCGTACTCAACGGCATCAAAGGAAAAACAAAAAACTACATGGCTGAATTTTATTATGTGCAAATATATCTCGAAAGGCATGGCTTTCTTTAGTTGCCTCAAACCATTGACTTGTCTTGGTGCCAAGACTTGGAGGAGGCGGCATTAAAGAAACAACAGCTGCAAATGGAGAAGAAGGTAAGAGAGGCAGAGGGCAAGTTGAATCTAGGAAAAAAACATGACGAAAGATTCGAGGAACAACCGAATACCGCAAGAATGCAGCAACAGCAGCTACGACAACTAGAACGTATGAACATGGTTTTGAACTTGCTGACAAATAAAATTGTTCCGCAAACGACATCACCGAAGATCCATTCAATTAAAAATCGCACCTCACTCATTGATTTGTTCCAAGCTTTTGGAAGGTCTGTTAGTAACGCCGTGAAATGGACTCTGAAAGTGAAGTCGGAGAAGATACGCTGGATCGCCATGAATGCATAAGGTGCCTCCTCCTGAAGCTGGTTCAACACTTTGGATCGAGCCAACATTACGCTGTTGTGCCTTTTACCCTCCACCGGGCCATAGAGGGTAGCAATAAGGCCGTTGGGTGTAGCAATGGACTTAAATTTCATTGAATGTACTTTCGTAGGGCCGTTGTACATCATCCGTTCCTTTCTCGCTGATAATTTCTGTGAATGTCTACAAAGGTGGACGACTTATCCACGGCTGATCCAATCCAACAGAAAATGTATCCAGTCAGTGCAAATGGAATCCATCACAGTATGCGAAATCATTCAAAGTTGAGGCTCAGGTATCGCGAATCGTGGTATCAATTCCACTTACCTGCTCGGGCAGGCAAACCGCCTGAGAAATATATAGAATGCCTCAGTTGTGTCCATGTTGACGTCGTTATAGCAAACAATCAGGCCTGGAGGGTTCAATACTTCAGTAAGTTCTTGCATTCTTTATCTGTCATCATGTCCAGATTGAAGCGTTCGTGGCTCCAATATAGAATAAAAGGATTTTTGGGAGAACTTAACGTTATATAGAAACAAGTACTCTGTATCATCGATCAAATTACGGGCATAAGCCATGAGAATAGTGTCTCTTACTTTTGGCATGGCAGATATTAGCAAAGACGAAATCGGCAAGACACTCAGTAAGCTTTCAAAGGTTCACAATTGCTGGAATAAGAAACTCACGGTTTCCAAGATCTTTTCGTAATGTAAACTTTTGGCAGGAACGCCGACGGCAACTGACGGCCTCGACGTTGAGTCCCTTTACGTCGCCGTCGTCATAAGGTCTCGGGTGACTGTTTCGAGGTACGCGGAAGTTAAGCGTTAAGTGGACTATGTCAGAGGATCGCCTGATTTCCCATGGTATTACTTTACGGAAGAAAGGCTAGGACTTTCAAAATGAATTATTTGTTTCTTATATCACTATCATGCCTTGCCAACCGGAGCTATACAGCAGGCGCTTGACCCATTTTGTGTCGCAAAAAGCAACTGGGACATGCATGCTCAGCACTCTTGTAGTTTAAGCAATTTATACGACAGGATCCAACGAGCTTTAGATATAGTGGCCTTCCAAGGGTACTTGTTTGTTTTTGGTCTTCAGAGAAAGGTGATAAAGTGGACGTGGCCTCAATTGGCATGTCGGTAGTTTGACACCATAAGAAGCATTGATGAGCTGGAGTCCAGAATTTTTTCGTTCAAAAGGAAGCAGTAAATAGTTGTTAACTGGATTACTGACGTCAAGGCGAGCAACCATGCAAGGTTCAGGCAAGATGCTAACTGAAGGAACGAACAGGTTCACGACAGATCAGACGAACAAGAAGCAATGTGAAAATGATACAAAAAAGTTTAATTCACTCTTAAATCATTCTTTGGGGAGACAAGTACATAAGTATATGGGAGTTTACCAAACTATGGTTTTGAAAAAGGTAACGCTTTAATATCAAATGGTTGTTGTTCTGTGTAATGGAAAAAAACTTCGCACCTGAACCAATCCTTGGAATGGCTTGAGAAAACTCTGGGAGAATCTCTAAAGTTGGTCGTTGGACATAATAACAAGCCGGTATTATTAACGCGGTCGCAATGATAAAAAAACTGAATTTTTATTGGTGCCTGAGAGAATGCGGTCATGTTTTTGGGGAGCTCACCATATGGCACTAGGTAGAACCGGAGTCTAGCACGCCGGTGAAAAAGGTGGGGGGGGGGGAAGTAGGGGACACAACATCCGATTTATGTTCTGTATCTTAAGCTGCTGTACTAATTTATCTTTTCGAACCGCCGTAAGTAGCAGACGACTTTTGCGCTCCGTCATCGTTCATATTATTACTTCGCTTAAGGCCAGATAGGCTTGATTTCCGCCGCTCTATAGCTGGCCCAGTCTGTGATCCTCCCCGATGAGATACCGCACTTTGCTTGACGCGTTCACCTAGTTTCCAAAGTAACACATCACATTTATTTTGTCTTGTTTTCCTTAGTAGTTTGTCCTGTCGGTAAATGTGCTCACTTTGTGGCTGGGTCATCTAATAATGTTCTGCCATTAAAATATATTCAATGGAGAAGAAACTAATTGAAACGGTAAGTTAACTGCCAAAGATAAGAAAGACCACAGGGTATAGACTTATTTCTTTTTATAGACCCCATTGCTCCGGTCTTGGAGCATTGACAAATTAAGCAGACCAAAGGTGATAGCAATGAACGACCAAAGGACTACTTCTTGTCTGCGACATGGCGATGAATTCGTCATTTAACCTACTTAGAACTTCATTCAGGTCCAATTTCAGTTTGTGAATCGTAACATTTGTCTGAATATTTCTTGTGAATGGGTGATCAAAATGTAGGGATCAATTTGTTTTGTCACTCGGTATGAGTACGCAAGGAATTGTGTTTTTCACTAAACCACTCTTTGTAGGAAGTAACAAAACTGCGGTGGTCAAAGGCTGCTTATACTGTCATTAACTAGGTCAGTGGAATGAGTCAACGATGTCTGGCGGGTAGCAGAAGGGTTGTGAGCTGTTAACTTTTTGACGTCAGTGTATCAGAAAAACAAAACCTAATTAAGGGGACCAACGGAATGGCGAGAGTACCTGTTAAAGATAAGAAACATTAAACGGCATAAACTTATTTTTTGTATGGTCCTCATTTCTCCGGTCCTGGGGCAATGGGCAATTAAGGGGACCAAAGTGATCGAAATTTTTCAACGGAAACGAAAGATGAAAAGATTTTTTTTGCCCAAAGAACCGACTGAAAAATGTTTTTTTCTTGACGTACGTTATCTACACTTTTAAGTGTTGTGAGAAATCCAGATGATTTGCATTTTTTTGACTGATCTGTTAATGACGTATCAGCCCAACTTCTGGTAGGATAAGCATAGCAAAGTTCTTTGAGACCTCCGTTAAATCAGGAGGTTCTAGGGTGGCTTCTTTGCTCTGCATTGCCCTACCGTGTAATCTTTGGTGAACATCGGACTGAATTTTAAAGATAAGGAAGATTAAAAGGTATAAACTTATTCTTTTGTATAGTTCCCACTGCTCCGGTCCTATGGCAATGAACAGTTAAGGGGACCTAAGGTGATTGAAATTTATCAATGCATAAGAACAATGAAAAATGTTTTTGGTGACGCGCGTTATCTCCACCTCTAAGTGTTTTGGGAGATTCCGATTTTTTCTGCATTTTACTATTGATTTGTCCAAGACCCATTAGCTCAATACTAGTATGATAAACATCGCAAGTTCCTAGAGAATTAAGTTAAATCAGGCGCTTCTAGGGTATAAGCGTAGTCGAAATGTAATTACTTTAAAGGTAAGCTATAGGTCAGTAAGCTTCTTTGTTGCCCTGCCGCATAGTCTTTGGTGAAAATTGGAATAAATTTAAAGATATGTAAGATTACAGGGTATAAACTTATTTATTTGTATAGTCCCCGTTACTCCGGTCCTGGTGCAATGAACAACTAAGGGACTCAGGGTAATCGAAACTTTCAAAGGATAAAAAAGATTGACAATGTTTTTTCGTGACGCACGATATCTCTACTTTTAAGTGTTTTGGCAAATCCTGATTGTTTTGCATTTTCCTACTGATCTGTTGATGGCGCATCAGCCAAATTATCATGATCAATTTATGTGATGAAATGAAAGCCCCAAAGGATTTTTTGAAAAGAAAAATTGAACTTAGTCTAAGGAAATTAATCTCGTTGCTCGTTTTGAACAAATAACTAAGAAATTCAGGTAAAATTTCAAAGGGAAAGCGGCTTTCTATTTTGCTTGCGACGGTCCCCATAATTTTTACTGCAAGATAACGATATGTCTGCACATATGGCATGAGCATTTTTGCGATAGAAAAGACGAGAAACCTAATGAAAACAACTTATTTTCCTTTGGTAAGATATCTCTTGAAAGGGCTATATCGGGTGAAATAATCATCAAAATGCACGGATGTGTTTTCTCGTCATTTTTAGGGTCCCCACATGGTGGATTATGACTTAGGTAAAATTTCTAGCGCAAATGTAATTGTCATTTTCAAAATTTTGACCAAATAATGGGCTTGTTAGGTGGAGCTTTGCTAAGGAGAGCGATATCATTTCGATGGAATCCTGACGCACAAAGAAAGCAACGGATTCAACAGGAAATAAAAATTGGCGGTAAATTATTAAATACACACACAAAAAAATAAAAACAGTACAGACTGGCCCAAAAAAACAAATGTTCAAGACGGCGTAAGTAAACATGCTACGTTGATGGAATATATGTATGAATTTAGGAGATAAGATCTTGCTAGAAGCGGGTGCTCATCAAATACACGGGGTAAAGTTATTGTGAAAACATAGCGCCATAGTTAATAAGTCCACACGTGCTCTGCAAACGAAATTTCCCGCACAATTCTGTAACAGAAGTACGATGGTTAAAGGCTGCTTTTTCTCCTATAAACTAAGTCGGTGCAATGAGTCAACGTTTACTGGCAGTAAGCAGGAGGGATGGAAGCTGTTAACTTTTTGACGTTAGTGTTATGTATCGAAACAACAAAACCTAATTAAGGGGAACCTGTTAAAGATAAGAAACATTAAACGGCACAAATTTATTTTTTGTGTAGTCCCCATTTCTCTGGTCCTGGGGCAATGAGCAATTAAGGGGACCAAAGGTGATCGAAATGCGTCCACGGGTAAGAAAGATGAAAAGACTATTTTTTTTGTCTAAAGAACCGAGTGAAAAATGTTTTTTCGCGACGTGCGTTATCTCTACTTTTAAGTATTGTGACAAATCCAAATTTTTTGCATTTTTTACTGATCTTTTAACTTGTTTATTTGTATAGTCCCCGTTTCTCTGGTCCTGGGGCAATGAACAATTAAGAGGACCTAAGGTGATCGAAATTTGTCAATGGATAAGAAACTATTTTAAGGTAAGCTATAAGTCGCTATGTTCTTAACTTTTATTTTTCTGTTCTACATTGTCCCTACCGGATAATCTTTGGTGAACAACGGAGCAAATTTTAACTTGATCCCCACATTGTCCGAAGACAATATTTTAGTCGTGCAGTGTAACTGATTGCTGTGATTATCATGATCAATTTATGCGATGAAATGAAAGCACCATGCCTTTTCCAAGAGAAGAATTGAACCTAGTTTGAGGGAATTTATTTAGCTGGTCGTTTCGAATTGAACGGTTGACTAAGAAATTAGGGTAAAATTGCGAAGAGAAAGCGGCTTTCTTTTTTTCTTGCGACGGTCCCCATAATTTTTCACTACATGATAACAAAATGTCTGCACATGAGGCATGAGCAGTTTGGTGATAGGACAGAAACTTAATGAGAGCAACTTAATGTTTCTTTGGGTCAGATATTTATTGGAAGAGGCTATATCGGGTGAAATAATAAACAAAATGCTCGGTGGGCAAAGGCTGCTTATGCTGTCTACTAAGTCAGTGCAATAAGTAAACGTTTACTGGCGGGTAGCAGAGGGATACAATTTGTTAACGTTTTGACTTCAGTGTAATGTATCGAAAAATAAAAACCCTAATTAAGGGGACCCACGGAGTGGTGAGTGAATCTGTTCAAGATAGGAAACATTAGACGGCATAAATTTATTTTTTTTGTAGTTCCCATTGCTCCGGTCTTGGGGCAACGAACAATTTAGGGGACCAAAGGTGATCGAAATTTGTCAAAGGATAAGAAAGATGAAAAGACTATTTTTTGTCTAAAGAACCGAGTGAAAATGTTTTTTCGTGACGTGCGTTATCTCTACTTCTAAGTGTTGTGATAAATCCAAATGTTTTGCATTTTTTTACTGATCTGTTAATGAAACATAAGCCCAACTGCCAGTATGATAAGCATAGCAAGTTCCATGAGAGTTCAGTTGCATCTGGAGTATAAGCAGAGCCAAAATGTAACTATTTTAAAGGTAAGCTATAAGTCATCGTTATGTTCTTCACCTTTCACTTTTCTGTTCTGTTCTGTTGGGTGACATCGGACCAAATTTTAACATGGTCCTCACATTGTCCAAAGACAAAATTCTCTGTCGTGCAGTGTTACTGATTACTGCGATTATCATGATTAATTTATGTGTTGAAGTGAAAGTACCGAGCCTTTTCAACGGAAAAATTGAACTTAGTCTAAAGGATTTAATCTAGTCGCTCGTTTCGATCAGTCGATTTAGAAATTCAGATAAAATTGCGAAGAGAGGGCACCTTTTTTCCTTGCGAAGGTCCCCATAAAATCTGGTGCATGATGGTGACGAGTCTGTACATAAGGCGTGAGCAGTTTAACGATGGAAAAGGGCAGAAGCTTAATGAGAACAATTTATTGTTTCTTTTGGTAAGATGTCTATTGGAAGAGGCTATGTCGACTCATAAAATCGGGTGAAATGATAATTAAAATGCACGGATGTGTTTTCTCGTCATTTAGAGGTCCCCACATGGTGGGTTATATCCATGGCAAAATATTTAATTAATTGCGAAAATAGTATGACCAAATAGACTTGACGATGTTTCCAAACCATGGACTTGAGAGGTAAAACTTCGCTGAGGGGAGCGAAGAAAGTTCCATGAAATTGTGCGGCAGAAAGACAGCAACAGATTCGACATTAAAAATTGGCGGGTAATAATTAATAACACACGCAAAAAAATAAAACAGTGCAAAGTGGCTCAAGAACACAAAATTGCTCAAGACGGCGTAAGTTAAATTGTTTCGTTAATAGGATTTACGTATGAATTTAGGCGATGAAATCTTGCTGGAAACTGGTGCTACTCAAATACAAGGGGTAACTTTTTTCGTAGAGATACAGCGCCATAGTAAGAGTCCCCATGTGCTCTGCAAACAAAATTTCCCGCGCAATCCTGTAATCTATTACTGTGCTGATTAATTTATGTGATGAAGTACAACTGCATATCGAACCTTTTAATGGAGAAACCTGGACGTTATTTATCAGAACTTACTTTAAAAATAATTTACCGTGTTGGTTTTTAGCTGAAAATCTACTTCAAATTCGGGGGATTTGTTAAAAAAAAAAAAACGGAATTTTTTTTTCTTGTGCGGGAATGGCCATATTATTTAGTATGAGTTTATAACATGTTTGCGCGGTCTTAAGTTGCTAATATTCTCTGTGCTGCAATATGACCCTCAAGATAATTTTTTGCGATGATAGCGACCTAAGGTGCCCACACGGTCTGTACACAAAATCGTTTGTCATGCTGTTACTGGTTATTCGTTGTTGTTATTGTCATGATGAAATTATAGGATAAATTTGAAGCTATCGAATTCTTTTTTTTTTAAATAATGAACTTAATTTAACAGAATTTGCCGTACAGAAAGTTACTTAGTTGGTCGAGTAAGAAATTTGGGTAAAATTGAGACGAAAAGACGGATTTATCTATTTGAGAAGGTCCCCGTTCTTAATCACTGATCACTCGGCGAAAAGTGTAAATACGATGATCACAATGTTTACCAAATATAAATTTAAGGGTTAAAACTTTGCTAAGGAGAGCGAGAGCATTTCGATGGAATCGTGTGGGGGAAAGTGACCAAGAAATTTGACAGGGAATAAATTGGCGGGAAATTAATGAGGGGCCAAAAATTGATCTGTACAAATCGGCCCAAGGACGCAAAATTTCTCAAGACGGCGTAAGTAAAACGTTCCTTTGATGTGATTTATTTGTGAATTAAGTTAATGAAGCCTTGCTGGAAAACGGGCGCCAATCGGGGTAATCTTTTTGTGGATATAGCGCCATAGTAATTCACAGAGTCCCCTCATAATCTAAAAATAAAATTACCCGCGTTATCTTATCACCTTTTACTATGATTATGAATTTATGCGATGAAGTGCAGCTTTGTAGAACACTGAAGTTTATTTTAAAAATTTGTCTGTTGTGTTCGAGTTGGACAAATGTTTGCTACTTTTTTTTTTTTTATTGGAAAAATTTACAAAATGTACGTGAATAGGGCGTTCGTTGTCTTTTGCCCGGCCCGCGAGAAAGAAACGTCTGCTGCTATTTGCTAAGGGAAGGTCAGAATCATGCGGATCACAGTAGAGATTTTGTCACTACCGGGAAAGATTCATGAAACTGTTGCAACATTTCCATATATGATTTTAAAGTTGGCGTAAGCCCGTTTTTGGGGATTTTTGGAGGAAAAGGGCGGCCTTTTCAGATTTAAGAAATCAAAAGAATGCGTCCTTCGGAATACTCCACAGCTTAAAAAATGGTGTAAATTTATTGATCTTAAAAATTTTGTGGTTATGTATTTTTTATCAGTTTGTTTATTTATTTGGTAGCAGTCCTTTACAACAAAGAATGACCGAGGGAGGTACATCGGTTTTGTCAGACTCTCAGATCCCCAACTGAAGGCAATTCAATGTACTTTACAGCTACCCCGCATATAGGTGACATGGAACTGCAACAAAACTCCTTCTTCCTCTTAGTCCAAGATCATTAGACTACAATCCCTTTCAGACTCTATTTTATGCTAAACTTCCTCGTACATCTTATTGTGTCCAGGGAAAAACTGTTCGACTAAAATCGTAGCCAAAGGTAATATGTGTGACACAGATAGAGCAAACAAAAGAGAACAATACCAAAAAAACAATATTATTAGAATGGTTTAGACGAAGAGGGTCAGCTTTAGAAAATTGGAACGCTTTGGAAATTACTAATAGACCATGGAAAGGCAATTACATTACTTTTCTTGCTAGCTTAAAAAATAGGCAGCCTAACCTTGCATGTGGCCACTGATATAGTATGACTTTTATAGCATTGAAGATAGCTAGGGGTTGTATCATGATGCTAGAGGGTAGTGTTGCAGAAAATTTCCATTCACATGTAAAACAGTAAACTGCCGTAACCCACGTATCTATGAGTACCCTGTTTGTGGAGAGAAAGATGCTTCGCGAATATAGTGATTGACTGACATTCAGGCAATAACTAAATGGTAACAAATAATCATAATAAAGATAATAACGGTAAATTTATAGGGACTAGCTCGAGAACCTAACTGTTCTATCTCTAACCCTTTAACTCCCAGAAGTGATCAACATGAAATTTCTCCCAATAATGTCCTTATATTATCTTGCAAACAGCTCATGAGAATATTCAAGCTTATCAGGTAGAAGTTGTTGTCCTGATCTAACACCAAATTCTCACAACTAATTTGCAAGGATATGTGTAGCAGCTAGAAGGGAGAATTACCAATCAGATCTTGGGAGTTAAGGGGTTAAGGCTATGAGTGATTAACTCATTTACAGCTACTTACTCATTTCGATAATATATATGGCTTTGCCTCCCACAGGAGGAAGTAGCCACAAAAAGGGAAGCAAAATGATCAACGGATTTGGCATAATTTTGTTTTAAGGGTGAGGTGTGTTCCAACAGAGAAGTTTTCAAAGGGTGATCTCCCTCTTCAATATAAAGGGGAACTTGTCTCAGAGGATGAAGGTTATCAAAGAGAAGATTTGCATGTGGAAGAACTAAGAAGCTTTCTCTTCTTTTTTAAGGATGGATTCAAGTGTTTACGGTAAGTTATTTTAATTATAATACAGTAAAACGTCACTAACCGTAAGCGCTAAGTTAAACAAAAAAGGTTTTAAGGTAGTGGGGGAGGCTGTCCTAAGACTACTGTACACAAATCGACCTGAATGAATTCAAATAGGCTTCATGAGATTGTTAATCACTGATACTGAAATACATACTATTTTGTGTGTAATGTGCTTCATGATTTGTCATCATTTGCATATTACTCCAAATGAAATAAAATTACCATCAAAATATATGGTACTTTTTTTGCACTCTTTTGGCTTTATCATGAGTTGCATTTAAGTTTCATTGTAAATAAAGTAGTTGTGTAATTTTAGATGGGCTTGGTCTGCGCCACACAACCGAAGGAAGAACTGAAACTAAGTCATCAAACCTTACACTACACTTTTACAAGGAACAAATTGAGACTGCTCTTTTCCAATTATAACTTTGATTTTTGTGGATTTTCTAGCCTTGATGCAACATTCTCTGCTGGACTTGGAAGACTAAAAAACGATAATCCATTAAATAAAGCAAATGAGAAAGATTAACGGTGAAGACAAAGTGTGCCTTGCCCTTTGTGGACTTCGGAACGGTGAAGGTCTACACTGTGACCATGAAGTTAGAGATCTTCCCTGGCGAAAGCTAAAAGGTATTGCAACCTAACCATTAATAACTTGTTTTGGGAGACTTGTGTCATACTTAACAGAACTGCAGCAACTCTTTTCTTTGCTTGTGTTTCAGTGTAATGGACCCCATGAGCTATCAGGGTGTTTGCCCCATCTCTTCTAAAGATAATTTCGTTTTTTTTTTCTTGTTTTGTTTTGTTTTGTTTCGTTTTTTTAGGGGAACATTCATAGCCCTTAGGATAAAAAATTATAACATTTAATTCTCCATTCCAGAATTAGATTTACTCAAATGCAAACCGTTTCAGTCCTGTTATGATTACGTATATTAATCTCTCTTAACATGAATATTGCAAATACCATACAATCTGTCTAGATATCATGACAACTCATACCGTCCTCGGTCAAAACAATCTAAAAGTTATTTTTTTAATAATACTTCAAATGATGACGACAATGATTATGATGATGGCTCCAATTATTCATTCCTGGTTTCACACAAATTAGCAAAACTCTACACATTTCTTTTTCTTAACCACTTAGGTAATGAGAGCAAGGCAGATGGACTAAAGAATGGGACAGTAAGGTGCAACACAAAAAAGAAGAAAATATGAACAAGGGCAACAGCAGTCCTGACAATGATGAAAGTTTCCACATAGATGTAACAACAAATTCTGAAGAGATTTACTCCCTGAATCAGATCAATGACTGTCTATTTACAGACTCCTTGGAAACTGGTATGTACATACAAACACCCTCTATTATATAAACTGCAGATGTTCCTTACACTCTGAGCCCATCAATTCTTAGGGCTCTTTGGAAAATGAAAGATATTTTTTGATGTTACAGAAATAGTTTTCCAATATCAAATCCCCACTGAGTTTTTTGCAAGTGGCTTTTGCCATTTCAAATGTCTTCATAAATATCATTATACATTCTCTTCCAACGTCAAAGGTAAGTTGCAACCAAACAAAAGCCTTAAAAATCATAAAAACAATGAACTATTAATACCACGGCTAAAAGTAAAACAGTGGTGTAAGAAAAGTGCAAGAAAAGGGGAGGAGGAAAAGCAAAAGGTGTAAGACTGCTTTTTGTGCATAACCAAACTGCGGAAGCTTATGATTTGCATCTGAAAGAACAGTATCTATAAACGGTGTTTTGGACAATTTCGCTCTTCAGACCCTCAAAGTGACTAAAAGAAACGGTTTGAATAGCTTCGAAAGACATTCTCAGACAAAACTCCCAGGAACTAATGCGTCAAAAGATGGTGGTTTTGACATAGAAGAGTTGAAGTTATTAAATGAAGTTTGGCTCTACTAAGAAATAATGATTATCACAAAACAAGAAAAAAACTGTTACATTCCTTTTTCTTAACCATGTAGTTAATGAAGGTAAGATGCCAGTAAGATGGCAAAGTTGAGAGTAAGGTGCAACGCAACAAAGAACAAAATATGAACGAGAGCAACAACATGGCTGATGTTGATGAACAATTCCAGATAATTATCATAACAACTAAGGATGTTTCCTCCATGAATCAGAATAACTAAATATCTGCAGACTCTTTGCAGCAATTTCACGAGTGGAAACTTGGGTTGTGTGATAAGGAATGCTGGGTAAACGATGAAGCGAATTACAAAGCAATCGAATAATTAGAATCTCTGCCTTTCAATTTGGCTTAATTTAAAGGTAGTCACTAAATTCATATTGATAGCCACATATAAAGCAATTACCTGACATATTTTGAAGGAAAAGGAACTTGTTATGCTGAAATAAGCGACCACTTGCCACACAGGTCTATCAGAGAGTATCATTTTACGAAATGGCATTGTAAGGGAGATACAAACTGGAAAGAAACATCTAACTAGTACAATAACACAATTAGTGATCAATCCTAAACTACTCAGATTTATTTTATTGACTGGTTGGATTGTTTTAATTTGGAGTGATTTTTGTCTGGCCCGTATCTTGAACAATATGATCATCTCTTAATCTGGCCATTCAGTTCCACAGTAGTTGTCCTTGCTCAACCAACGTTGCCTTTTTGTATAACTGCTTCAGTCAAATTTCCACCGACAGGTCATGTTCTACTTTCACTTACTTACACTTTTGTATACTGAACTGATCATGCTCCCTTATTGCAAAGAATTTCTGTAAGGGGGGGTTTCCAAATCCTTTTTCGGGTGGAGTTGTTCAAAGCTAGGTTTGGATAATCCAGGCTTAGTGTGAAATCTGGTTTCAGATCTGAAAGCTTTAAATGAAAATTCAATATAATTCTTTTTGTCTCCAATTTAAAAATTGGATGCTATGAAAAGAAAAGAGAAGATTATCCAAAAAAGGCTTTTGAAAGAAGGAATAAAGAAGCTTGGATAAAAATTTGACCCTGGGTTAATGCTTATTGGCCTTTGAACAACTGGGCCTAGGAATCTCTCATCAACTTCTTTTTTTTCCCACTGGGGCATATATATTTATAATGCTTTCCTAACTTAGAAGTTTCAAGTTATAGTAATTAAGCTTTTTTTATTTGTTCCAGTCTTGCCATAAGCAAGACTTTCAGCATAACTCACTATTTTTCCTCTTGAATTCAAAGGGGAAAGAAATCTACATCTCCAGTTCCTTCTTCTTACAACGGTGGAATAATGCATCGCAGAGCAATGCACCTGAAAAAGTCCTTCATTCTGTGTCAGGTAATAATGATTATTACGATAATAACACTTTTAAACATGCTTATAACATAGCATGCTTGCCCTATCTTAGTCCAAACCTTATTTAAGTCGTATTTTCATCTCCTACTTCAACAAAGTCTCCAGTTATCAAGGAAAATGTCATGAAAATTCTGGAATTGAGCTTCTTTAAGACACTCAAACTGACTGACCAAAAACATTGCCTGACAACAACAATGAAACCAGGAAGGGTAGATCTAACTGGTGGCTAAATCTGTGGAATGATAATATTATGATTGCAAAAATGTACTATAATATTAAAGAGTCTCATGCTGTTGCATCGATACTTTTTTGGTTTTTCCTTTTTTTTTGGTTCTTTATTTTTTTTTTGCCTATTTTAGCTTTCTAATTTCTAAATTAAATCCGGAAAGTCATTCTTTTTAGCCTTGCCCCCTTCTCCTTGGTATTTTCATCAACCCTGACTGGGTAACACATTGCACATCCTGATGTCATGATATCACAATTACAGCAAAGGCAGTGAGAACATTTTATGAAGTCTTCAAAATGTTCAGCATAATGACGTGTTTTTCTGATGCTAATAATGCCTTTTTGGGCCATTAAAAAGAAAATATTTCTGTTTCATTTTTTATATTTTAATACCTTGGGGGGAATTTCTATAATTTGAGTTTGTAAAATATTGTTTGAGTAAACGTAATTTATGTTTTAATTATCATATTTTTAAAACAGATCAGACATAGCTGAGATTCGTAGTAAGTGGAGCAGGACTGTAACAGTAATTTTGACACCTGAGGCGAAAAACAGCATCGACCTCCTCAACAAGACAAGGAAAGCCGTGGGTATTCCAGATGAAAATCCATTTAATAGTTGCTAGGTCAAACAGACAGTCAAATTTGCTATGGAAGGCGGCCCACCTCTGTCAAACCTTACAGAGATAGCCAGTACCAAACTCAGAAAGTATATGGCAACCATTTCCCAAGTAGTCTCTCTCAAAGGAACAGAGGTATACCGACTAAGCAAGACACCTTGGTCATGAAATCCAAGTGCATGGAGACTTCTACTGTCTTCACGAATCTGCAGTTGAAATTTCCAAAGTGAGCAAGCTTCTTCTTACAGTCGGTCAAGGTGAAACAAGAAAGTTCACAAGGAAAACACTGGCGGAAGATGACTGAAATGGTGAGTACAAGATTGTAGGTGGTTTCAATTTCATAACTAATTTCTCTTGTTCTTCTGTCAATATTGTTCTTGAGAGCCATAAACTACACATTTTTTTGTTCTTCACAAACACGTTTAAGGTGCTAACTATGTTAAAAAAGAGAGAGGAAAGATCGGTCACTTACCAAGTTGAACTACACTAGGAAGTGATCCTAGACCGTTTCATGCTTAGCTGCCAACCTCGTCCAAAGGTACATCGGTCACTTTTTCAAAGTGGCGGTCACGCGTTCGTAGATTCCCGTGCATAAGGGGATATGCATGCTAAAACAATTACTTATGGGGACTACCAGCCATACTAATGGGGACATTCTAAAACAACTAGTTATGGGAATTACTTGCCATTCTTAAAGAGCTTATGACACGAATTTTTTTGCGTAAATATTAAGCTTATCATATGTACAAACCAATTCCGATTGAAGAATAGTCCCAGACTTAAAACTCGGTTTTTTTCGGGCCCTAAAGTGCTTTTGTCTTAAAAGTGTCCCGTGGACTGGTAACGAATTAGCGGCTGATGACGTAGAAAACTGTGAAAACTCTCAGTCTACACCAAAATACCTTTCACATCTCTTGCAATTTTGTATAAGTCAGCGCTGAAATAATTTTGAAATAACGACCGATAGCGATGTCTACCTACCTTAAGTAAGCTCTACCGAGAGTTGTAATACATCGTACTCAAGTTATAAAGAAGAAATAAAAGTTGCGAGTACGGTTCAGCCCTAAGAAGGAGAACCGCGCTGCATCAAACGAAGATTTATACGAAGACTGACAAAGGCAGTTTCCCGCTTGCATTGTTTAGGTCAAGATTAGAACAAAAATTTCCGTTACTGAATGTCTAGTTTGCTGCGCTTGTGTTTTGTGGATAGCTCTGTTCGTTTCTGTTGCAATAGCATTGTTAGTGAGTGTTTCCATCCGACAGATGCCAGTAGGTAATTTATGACCGGCCCGGTAACAAGAGAGCCTACGCCACCTCCACATGATGCAATCCCATTGGCAAGCGCCTTCTATTAAAGTATTCACCCAGGACAACGATAGACGACACATAGGAGAAACTAGAACCCACTCCCCCTACAAGTCCGTAGGTCACATACATTTTATGAGCTTCTTGTATGAAGGAGGTTAGGAACAACCCTGGGACGGATAGTAACGCACCAGCAAAGGACACAACACGGCATCCAAGACGATCACACAATGCACTTGATATAAGACCAAAAAAAAAATTAGAACCCATGGCCATGGCGCCAATCCACGCTGTGAAAAGAAATCAATAATATGATCTCCATGTATAAAGAAACATGTCATTCTTTTTGTCACGGGCGTGAAGCAGAGGCAAATTTTTTAAATGCGGCAACGACTGTTTTACATCCGTTTCATGACCAATATTATTAGGTTCCTCTCGGTCAGTGCTCTAGTGTTTCGTTGCTGTAGAGAAATTCCCTTGGTAAACCAAAAGCTAACTTTTGAAGAAATAATCAGTTGTATCACGAGGCACGATGATTTTCCACCGAAGAGTAATCGAGCAGTTCTACTGCAAGTTGCTCCTTCTCCCATAGATTGCAAAGGCAGAAGCCATGGTCACGGTCGTCGAGCCAGTCAAACCGAAAGGAAAACGAGTGAGTTTATAGTTATCTGATTCAAGTTAATCTCATATAGGCATTTTAATAGAAAAAAACCTTATTTAGTTTAAGTGCAGCATTGCCATATGACCCATTCCGCACAAAGGAAATAACGGACATCAGTATTATTAATGAATATTTCGTACGTATCGACTTTCATACGGCACTTGAATTCGTTACTATCTAATTCAATAAAATTTGTGTTTCCTTATTTATATCGTTGCGGTGCTGTTATCCCAATGAAATTGCTAATATTGCTACTTTTGGTTTCTTGAGGGTAGGGGGGAATTGATAGCTCGTGAGATGGATTTTCGGAAACCTAGGTTAGGAGAATACACGGCCCCTTTAAGCTTGTTTTTATGCCATTATCCGTCAGAGGTTGCACACTGTTCACGCAACAGGATATCGGTCAGCTCAGGAAAGGGCTTGAACTTCATGGGCTTGAACTTCATTACAATTGATGTAAATCTTTTATCAAAATACGATGGAAGCTACAATTGGTATGATATTCATACGATAAGAAAAGCGCAAATGTAGTCATGTGGAAAGACAAAAAGTGTGAGTACATCTCAAGCGCGTGAAATAAACATCAAGAAGGAGCTTGCCCGGTTTGTGTGTATTATTCTTGTAGCGAACATCATTGGGCGCTCCAGCCACGCACTATGTTCGTCCTCTCTATTATATTTCTCCTTTCTCCACCATAATTGCTTACGCGTCTTCACAGTTTTCTACGTCACAGCTATATAACATGATTTTGGCCGCTCGCTTAGTGGCGACACTTTTTGGCCGCCAAATCGTACTTCCAATGGACAAAAAAATTGGTCAAGGAGAACTCGCTAAGCGCTATGGTTAATGATCTCTAATTTTAAATACAGCTATCAACCAGAAAATGCAAAATAAAAAATTTCAAAATTTCGTGTCATAGGCACTTTAAAGGGAAAAGCTCTACATAGCTACTAATGTGGACTACTTGCCGTACTTATGGTGACATGCTAACACACAACTACTTATGGGGACTACTTTCCATTCTTGTGGCGACATGCTAATACACAGTTACTTACGGGGACTACTTGTAAAGAAATTAACCCTCCCCCTTCCCCCCTCCCCCCGAAAAACGCAGCAGTCACATGGACATGGAAAATGTAGACCGGGGAATGTCAAAGTCAAAGAGTAAGTAGAGAAAATGTTATAATTATAAGAGGAGTAAGTTTTAGCTGAAAGCTTACTTGTTGTGCTTATTTTGATTTTCTTTAGAGAGTAAGATGCCCATGTTTTATGTACAGAAGAAGAGAAGGAGGCAGTTTTTTAAGCACCCTAGTTCATTTGTCAGAGAAAGACGCTTTACGGGAAAATTGGACTGTAAGAACTGTATTTTAGAAGCAAATGGTGCATTAGATGGTAGGGACTGGCATGCTGTTAAATATTTTGTTAAGAATCAGATTGACATTGGAGAAAGAGGGTTCTTGCCGCTAAAAATGGCTAAGTGAACTGATCTTTCCCCACCCTTAATGACAACCCTTAATACCTTGCTAAAATTCAACCTCAATAGCTGCAAGGACAACAAAAAACAGTAATTCATGATACTTAAGGGGTATTTTGCTGTTTCCACACATCTCCAATATTTAAAAAAAAAACTTACCGTCATAGTTTGCGTGGATACCCTGTGATTCAACGACAAATAGAATATGTTAAATTCTACCATAAATTTTTGGATATAGGCCAATCCCAAAATAACCCCCCCCCCCCCAAAGTGTAAGCCACCAATCCTCCATTAAATTGGCTTTTTCAAGTGTTAAATGATATAAACTGTAGTATTGACATCAAAACTTTTAAAAGTCTTAGAATCAATGTTATCCACTTGTAATTCCAACTCAAAATTTTATAATTGGACAAAATTTAAAAATAAGCTAGCTTAAAAATAGGATTTTAGGGTTGTGTCCAGAATTTTTACATTATTTCGACTTTCTGAAATTCAGTCATTGATAACTATGGAGGTAGATTTCAGTATTACACAAACTAAGAGTGCTCTATTTAGCTCTTGATTGGAGTATTAAGATATAACCAATTGAAAGGGTTTGGCATCACATATTTAACTTTGTCCAACAATGACGTTATTAAGAAAACTAAACTTTTAGACTTGTATTTTAAAAGCAAATGGTGCATTTAGTGCAACACTTGCTTTTAAAATACAAACAACTTAAGGACCGGCATGCTGTTTAATACTTTTTGAAAAATCAGATTGACAAGAAAAAGCAGGTTCCCCTAAGTATAACTAATAGAATCGTTCTGTTTTTGTTAACTCAAAGTATAACTAATCCTGTGCAGGGTAACCTACTGTTTTGCCAAACTCTTCCAATCTCAGGGCTGTCACAAAGATCTCAAGTTTCTGGGTAACTACAGAAAGAAGGCAGGAAATTAAGCAGCTAGGGATTTCCTTTTTGGTTCTATTTTTATTCTATCCTCTATGAAAGTGGCCAGTGGTCAACTTCATATTCGCTAAGGAAACTCCCTGGTCCCCTGCCCGTAATGACTACCCTGTTACTTTGCTAAAATTTCACCCCAAGAGCTGCAAGGACAACAAAATACAACTGAGATAATTAGTATATTCGTTATGATGTTGGACATAATTGCTAACATTATGATAGTTAAGGGGTGTTTTGCTTTGCATCTCCCAATATTTAAAAATATTACTAATAGTCAAAGTTTGTGTGGGTCTCCTGATTCAAGGGCAAATAGTATGTTCCAGTTGCCTCAAATTTTCGTCAAAAGTAATAGAGCTTCCCTTTATTTTATCAATCATTTTAAAAAGTTTCTGTAGATTCTCATCACGTAATCACTGTTACCGAAGGTGAGCCCTACCAAGACTTCTTATAAATACTCCTGCGCTTACAGTTTTAGTGAATTGTATAATCCGCCAGGATCTAAGGCTCCTGCAAATGTTTGGGTTATACTGTTATAAAAAAACACCCTGAACATTTGGATATAAGCCTAACCAACCTCAATATAAGCTACCAAATTCTCAAATCTATACATCCTGATAGTAAGCTCTGTAGACCTTACATACCCGCCAATATTCTTAATATGACTAAACATAATTTTTTTTTATCCATATCATTACTGTTTGGTTAAAGGGTGTAGTTTCAGCCAGTATTGCATTGTAGCTTGTAACCACTGATCCGGCCTTGTTAAGTTATAAATATATACAATGCAGTATTGTTATATGTATTTTGCAAAATATTAGAAGCAATTTGCCATCCATTTGTAGGCCTAACTAGTTTTTAATTGGTCAATATCTTCTTTACAACAAAAAGCTTCTATGAAATTATGAGCTCAGGGTTATATCCAGAATTTTTACCGTTTTTAAGTCTCTTACACTTGATCATTGATAATTCCAGAGGTGGATTTTAATATACACTAACTAAGAGTGCTTCATTTCTGGAGTGTAAGCAAAACCAATGAGAGAGTTTTGCATAATGATTTTAACAAAAAAATTTATAACTACAGTGGTTGAATTGAACTGTTATTGATCAAGCATTGTGAAACCAACATCAGAGGGTTGTGCAACCAAACTACGTCTTAAGTTAAATTTTAGTCATTAGCATACAATTTTATGGCCAATCTCACTAAGAAGATGTCTGCAACATGGGATGCAGAATATCTGCTCTACTCACTAGTGAGTGGCTTTGGTTGATAACTCTCCTGTGACAGTTAAATAGATATCGCTGCTTAAAATTATATTAAAGTGTTACAGTTCCATTAACTTCAAACTTCTCTTGCCTTCTTTTTTTGTGAAAAGCAACCTGAAGTTCCAAGATTATGAGGAGGGCTTACCAGTCTGGCTTATATATATGCTACGTGTAGGATGGAAGCCAATATTAATTAAGTTCCAAGTAGTAGATCCTTTTTTTTCTTTTATAAGAACCTTTTTTAATAGGAACGTTTAGGCTGAGATTAGCCCAAATTTTTAAAACATTCTTAGAACATACCCAGGCTGAGAGTCAGTTGAGAACTTTTTCATTTTGCTCATCTTTTTTATCTTTTTTTTTATGAGAAGAATAAATAAAGGCAAAAGAAATGTTAAACTGTGGTCAAACAGGACAATAAACTCAAATACTTAAGAATGCGGTTTTTACTGTTGTACGATAAACTGAAGAACAACTCATATTGTGGTCGAATTTAGTCCGTAATAATAAAACTTTCAGAACATCTTAAGAAAGTTTTCAGACTCAAATTGCATTAAAAAAGAACGTTCAACCTCAGCCCCCAAATTAGACGTTAAAAAAAAGGGTGTGTTATCAAAATGGAACCCATTGTAGTGCTCAACTTGTATTTGTCAAGTATTGCCTTTCCTCCAGCTGGCCAATATCATGGGTTTTTCATACACCAAACTGAAAAGCCATCTCTTAATCAAAGAAGCCGAATTCAGAAAGCTTTTACTATAAATATTTTTGTGCCCTTTTCCTAAAATCATTACTGTCGAGTTGATGTTATTGAAAGCGTGACAGTTGGACTTTTGTTGTAAACATTACAGGATTCGAGTTATATCAACTGTCTCTTGCCTTCTTCACAGAAAGATACCCGCAGGTTTGAGTTTCGAATTTGAAAGATA
The DNA here is from genome assembly GCF_036669915.1 of Pocillopora verrucosa. Classification (NCBI taxonomy): domain Eukaryota; kingdom Metazoa; phylum Cnidaria; class Anthozoa; order Scleractinia; family Pocilloporidae; genus Pocillopora; species Pocillopora verrucosa. The sequence goes on from NC_089312.1 coordinate 7,343,371, forward strand.
AAGATTACGTCTTTCCTGCAAAGAGTATTTTATCCCAAATTGAAGGGTCACTTTTGAAATTTTTTCAGTTGGGCTTCCTTAAGTCGCAGTCATCCTTCATTGTAGGCATGCTATGCATGCAAAAGTTATTTCTTTGGATGGATAAGCTCAGGTGGGACACTAAGTGACTGACGTTTTCATTTTTGTAAAAAGAGAAAAAGTATTAACTTCAAAAGATTCCGACAAAAATTTCTTTCAATAAAGAGCAAAAAAGACCCATTCAATTTATCTGAAATGAATTTAGACACAGGTGTTTTTCTGGTCTATTGTCACTGGTGTCTGAATAGTTTTAAGCAACACTAAACTGCATTGGTGTCACACTTGCGGTAGTCTCCGTCGCAGCCGTTGTTTAGTCTCGCCACGCAGTGCAATCTCTCTCCCATTGCAAGACCAAACAACGACTGCAAAGGCGATTACGCTAACAGGCCTTCATTATTAGTATTTAATCACGAGGGTTTTCTTCCGCTGCAGGAAAGTACCAGGCCTTCAGCAAAACTTCTTCGCCTTCTCCAGCAAAAGGAGAGGTGGTCCTCATAAGAGGGGTGTGGAAACAGAGACCCCACAAGTTAGGTAAGTATGTCCTCACAAGTCTTATATTCAAAGTAGTACCCACAAGTAGGCAAAGTTGAGTAATGGACAGGTCCCCATAAGGAAGTCCCCATAAGAAAAATTGAAATTTCCTCAATTCTAATCAAGTGTATAAAGAGTAAGGCAAACAAGCCATCAAACATCGTAGTTTTTATTTTGATACTGCCAGCAGAAGGGGGGGTCCCCGCAAGCGGTGTGTGTAAACACAGTCCTCACAAGTTGCCAAAGGTGCGTATGTGTGTGTGTGTGTGTGTGTGTATATAATTTGCTTTTGTGTTTTTTCAACACTCAACTGGAATTCGCTCAAGACCCAGCGACTTGAAAATAAAAATTAAACTAGAATTAACGTCAGTTTTTACACTCACCTCATCGTCATGTACACAGTGGGAAAAAAAAAGAGCAGAACACCCTGATAAATTAAAAAGAATGCAGCTAGAGTA
>NC_089312.1:7349437-7414437 GCF_036669915.1 Pocillopora verrucosa
AAGAAAAATAAAAACAAAACATGCGTGATGTTCAGTAAAATCTTTTCAAACGAGATGTGCATTCTTCATCTGTCTCAGGCTATTTTGAACACTGGATGAGAAATTTATAAGCTTTTACAGGATCCGATGAGTCATTATATGGATCTTTCTCCAGAATTTTCAAGCGGCATAATCGTACATTTGCTCTCCATATTCAAACTGATACCTTCTTCTGACTAAGATGGATAGATTTGAGCCAAAAATAGCCCAGATCGGAAGATCATAAAAAAATTCCTATATTCGTGGAACAGTACGTGCTGTTCTGAATGCTTCACTGACATTACTGACAAATGGGTCAAGTCATATCATTTAACCGCAGTCTTAGACAGCACACAAATAAACATTTAAGATCCATTCAAACATTCAAACTCCTAATAGAAGATTTGCTGTTTACAGCTTGTAAACAACAAAACACGGGTCGAGATGCAATGAATAAAGAAGAATTCAAAGTTAGCAAACAAGATGATTGAATGTGGTTTTTCCATGGATTTTGAAAATTGTTCATATATAAGTAATTCGTTCCAATTAGAGTGAAAGATTGATTTTCGTCGATCAGGGAGAAAGGCTGTCTGTTCTGTCGTTTTCTGTCGCTAAAAAAAGTTAACCTAGGTCCACGCAATGCAAATGAGGAAATAAGTGAAACATATGTCGAGGAGCAGTCAGTCAAAAAGGAAACAGCGTAGTCAGTAAAACAGTAAAAGCTTCCTTAATTTGTCGTTGTTTGCATAGCTTCCCGGTTAAAGAGCACATGATTGTGCTTCCGTCAAAACTGTTGCAGTGAAAATTGAGCGTTATTTATCTTTCAAGGAACTTACTTTCAAAACAAGGTCGCTCAAGGATAGAAAACTCGAACTCAGCTAAAGACAACTAAGTTGAAGGATCTCATTAATCACCGGGTTTAAACAGTTTTGACATAGCGCATTAATGAAAGAGCGGCGTGTATTAAAAACGAGCACTATGCCATAGGAAGAAAAAACAAAAAACGACAAAACAAAGCAAAAGAAATGTAAAACAAGATGGTAGTAAAATCATAGTAAAAGCAAAGTCTCTCACTACTGTCACCACGCTGAATAGGAGCGATTAACCCACAGACCTACGAAACTGATAAAGAACTAGGAAGAAACAAAACAAAACGATTAAATAGAAAATAACAAAAACAAAAATAAATTCCTACTATAGCTAAACCTATTGATGCTCGTGACCTGTTGTTCACAAGTCACATCAGTGACAAAGAAACTTATTAAAGCAGACAAACCTCTTCCATCATAAGCCGCCCTGAGGTTAGGATTTTCATGAATTTATTCTCTTGCGTTTGGTCAAGCTGGATTTTATTCCGTCCGAAACGTGTTTTGACGGCAAAATAAAGTCTTCTTTTTCTCTTTTTCGTAGAAATTCACCTTTTCTGAAGACGTGCGTGATGTTCAGTAAAATCTTATCAAACGATAATGCATTCTTAATCTGTCTCAGGTTATTTTGAACATAGTGTGAAATTTATAAGCTTTTACAGGATCCATTGAGTTATTAGGGATCTTTCTCCAGTATTTTCAAGCGGCATAATCGTACATTTGTTCTCCACATTCAAACTGATACCTTCTTCTGACTCTGATGGATAGATTTGAGCCAAAAATAGCCCAGATCGGCAGATCATAAAAACACTCCTATATTCGTGGAACAGTACGTGCTGCACTGAATGCTTCACTGACATAACTGACAAATGGGTCAAGTCATATCATTTACCCGCAGTCTTAGATAGCACAAAAATAAACATTTTGAAAAGAAGCCGCGCCGCTTCGTAACAAAACCCTGTTTCACTTTCATGTAGATGTCGTTGATTACGGAATGTGACTTTATTGTTGCTTTTTAAATGAAACTATCCATTTCTGCCACTTTATTTTTCGATTCGATCTCGATTTTTCTGACCTAGATGAATAGATTTGAGCCAAAAATAGTCCAGATCGGCAGTTCATAAAAATTCTTATATTCGTGGAACAGTACGTGCTGCACCGAGTTCTTCACTGACATAACTGACAAAGGGATCATATCATTTACTCCTCTTAGACAGCACAAATAAACATTTTGAAAAGAAGCCGCGCCGCTTAAAAGCTGGTAAAGCTCATTTCGGCGTAATACTCATTAAACAAACGATTCCTTTCTCAAGGTAGCAAACTAAAACGTAAAATCTTTATTCAATGATTGAATTAATGTTTCGAGTGATTTAAAGTTAAGTGCATACCTGCTGTCTCAGCATTTATCTATTGAAGGAAGCAGGAGGTGATTATTAGCTGATTGAATCAAGGAACGGAGTCTTCCGTCAACTAGAGATTAACAAGGACGCAAGATTTTATGATTGCCTAGTTTAAGTGCCACCCTCGCTAAGAGCGTCCTCTCGACTTCCCGACGGAAAAAATTTTTCTTTTATTTTTTGCCCATGAAAAGGGTTTCGGACACATGTTTAAAAAAAAATTTAGTTGTTCTCCAATTCTCTTTTTTTGCGTCCGTCGGGAAGACGAGAGGACCGCTCATAGCGAGAGCGGCACTTAATGGCAGCATGCAAAGACAGCGTCATGAAGCAAGTGCAAGGAATGAGAAAAACTTCTTCCGTTGTTATCCCACTGCTTATTTTGTCATGGTAGTAAAGTAGTTTACGAGGCGAAAGCTGGATTCTAAAAGGAAGTAAGGAATAAAAGAAAAAAACAATTTGGAAAAAGCAAGGAGTATAATCGTAAATTCGACCTATGGCTTTCCATATTTGAAATTTCCTATGTGGTAATAAATCTTAATTCTCCTCACCAGTCAGTCCTTGTCACAGCAGCATTATTTCGAAGGTTCCGTCTAAATTTGTTGCTTTTGCCCTAGTAATATGTGAGGAGATAGATCCTTCCACATTCAAGAACATAATGTTTTGATTATCAAATCAATCAATTATATTTCTTGAGTCTTTTCAATAAATACTGGACAAGCTCAACCCTGAAACCAAGCAGCATGAGGCTAAAATTATACTGAGCGATTCAAACATCTAAACCCCTAATTGAAGTTTTGCAATTGCTCAGGTCATTTTGAATTCCTTCTGTGCCTGTTTGAAGGCGCAAAAACAGGCACTGATGCTTATTGTCACGAGACGAATAAACCCATTTAAGAATCAAAGATTGGTTTCACTTTCATGCTGCTATTTGAGTTCAAACAACAGCTTGTAAACTACAGAACACGGTCGAGATGCTACGAATAAAGAAGAATTCAAAGTTGGCAAATCGGATGATTCAATGTGGTTTTTCCATAGACTTTGAAAGTTGTTCATAACGATGTAATTAGTTCCAATTAGAGTGGAAGATTGATTTTCGTCGGTCAGGGACAAATGCTGTCTGTTCTGTCCTTTTCGGTCGCTAAAAAAAAAAGTTAACGAAGGTCCACGCAATGCAAATGAAAAAATCAGTGAAACGTATGTCGAGGAGTAGTAAGTAGAACAGTAAACAGAGTAGTCAGTAAAACAGTAAAAGCGTCTTTAATTTATCGTTTTTTCATAGCTTCCCAGTTAAAGAGCACGTGATTGTGCTTCCGTCAAAACTGTTGCAGTTAAAATTGAGAGTTATTTACCTTTGAGGAACTTGCTTTAAAAACAAGGTCACTCAAGGACAGGAAACTTCAACTCAACTGATGACAACTAAGTTGAAGGATCTCGTTAATCAGGTTTAAACAGTTTTGACATCGCGCAATACTAAAACAGCAGCGTGTATTAAAAACGAGCACTATGCCATAGGAAGAAAAAACAAAAAAACAAAAACAAATGTTCAGTCAAGCTAGATTTTAATTCGTCCGAAACGTGTGTTGACGGTAAAATGAAAGCTTTCTTTTTCTGTACCTATATCAAGATTCGTATAAATTCACCTTTTCTAAAGACGTGCGTGATGTTTGATGAAATCTTATCAAATCAGATGTGTTATTCTTCAACTGCCTCATGCTATTTTGGACGCTAGATGTGAAATTTATAAGCTTTTATAGGATCCGATGAGTCACTATGAATCTTTCTCCAGTATTTTCAATCGTCATTATCGTACATTTGCTCTCCACATTCAAACTGATACCTTCTTCTGACTCAGATGAATAGATTTGAGCCAAAAATAACCCAGATCGGCAGATCATAAAAAAAAACTCCTTTAGTCATGGAACAGTACGTGTGGTATTGAATGCTTCACTGACATAACTGACAAAGGGGTCAAATAGTAACATTTACCAGTCTCAAACAGCACAAAAATAAACATTCTAAAAAGAAGCCGCGCCGCTTCGTAACAAAAGCCGGTTTCACTTTCATGATGATGTCGTTGATTGCTGAATGTGACTTTGTTGCTGCTTTTTTATGAAACTATAAACGCCTGCTGCTATATTTCCAGAAGCTCTCAAAACAGTTAGTTTAAAAGTTGATATTCTAGATTTCAATAACAAATATTTTACGCTCGGAAGCGGTAACTAAAACATTTGCAACGAAACTATTTCGCAATGGCATCGCTATGATGATTACTGCAATTAACTTAGAAGCATCTCTGAATTTTCTACGTTGGTTAAGTTCATTTCTGCATAATATTCATCAAACAAACGATTTCTCTCTAAAGGTAGCAAACGAAAACGTAAAATCGTTACTCATGTTTCAAATGATTCAATATGCTTACTTGCTGTTTTAGCATTCATTTACTGAAGAAAGCAAGAGGTGCTTGTTAGCTGATTAAACTAAGGAACAGAGTCTCCGGTCGAACCAGAGATAAACAAGGACAGAAGAGGCACATTCAATCAGGTATATGATTGGGTTGTGATTCATAATTTGATTGCTTAGTTTAATTAGCTGCATGCATATCAATGCAAAGGGCCGTAAAATATACCCTACAGTGCAGGTTTCTTTTAGGGGGGAAGTTAACGTTATGAGGCTCGCGATCGTTTATTCAACTGGCCATGTTTGATTTGGATATAGAGGCGATGGGAGGAGGGGACGGTGAGAGGCGAAAAGACGCCGCCCGTGGCAAAACACCCCCTGATTAGTTGTGCGTCACTGCTTTCCGGAAATTAGTTGGTAACCAATCAAATGAGTTAAATTGAAAACCGGAAGCACAAAAACAAACACACGTAGGGTCAATGGGCGAAACGGTGAGGTGTTTCAGCCAAGGAAGAAATGGCTTCGACAAAACCACCTCAACGGTCACAAATGCGAGCTGATATTTGCTGCATTCTATATTTTCCGAACGAAAATCCTTGAGTGTAGCCGCCATTAATTAATTCAACGATTTTTCTTCAATTTGATCGTAAACAATACTTTGAAGCAAACAAACAACTGCGCTCGAAGGTTTACTCGCCATAATTTGTTTGACGCAAACTAGCATATTCTAGTCAAACGGTGTGGCTGTTTTTATTTTTTTATTTTTTTTTAATCAACGAGAGAAATGACTTTGCAGAAGCCTCCACTACTGACGTAAATACGAGTTGATAATTACGCACTCTAAATCCTCCAAACGACAATCTGTGAGCGTAGCTACCGTTGATGCTATCGAAAATGCTTTTCCCAGACACTAAAGTGCTTCGTCGAACACGGAATCGAAACTAACAACTTTATTATCAACAGAGTTTGCCATCTTTCTTTTTTCCTCCAAGAGCGAATTGTCCAAATGACATATTCGGCTTGTGATTCGGCTGGAGCTTAACAGCGCCAGTCGGGAACCCTGTTCGTGGACGAACGGAGTTTTGTAAAATAACAATGACCTCAGGCAGGCGTCATCTTCATTTCCCCCTCCCCCCTCTCCTTATTTTTGACCGTTGACCCCCTCCTGGTATAAATTTCTTTCTATTCCCAGCCTTCCACTGTCCTTAAAATAAAAGATGGCGGCCATACTTTTCGCTAAGAAAATACTGAGCACTCGCTCGTCGGCGCTGCCGTTTACCATCTCATATCCAACTCACGATCACGGAATAATTGTTAACCGACTATTGACCACCGGGCAACACGTGCGGTAATTAAATGAGCTAAAATCATCTTTTTGAGCCATGTTGTCTCAGTGTTTTCGTACATAATGAAACAGCTATTCATCTCAGTGTCGGCGCTCGCCGCTTCTCAGCTCGGTAAATATCTGCCACTAGCCTCCTTCACTTCAGTGAATAGTTTTTAACATACTACAGCCCACTACAGGAAATATGTTTGAAGTGGGGGCTAGCAGTTCCTCAAACAAAGACTGTGAAAAAAAAGAAGTCAGTCATGGCTATCAACTCAACCAACGTCAACGCTCAGCTAAGCAATGTCAAGCTTCGAGCCTCCAGCCCCTATCGGTAACTAAACTGCGGTTACCTTTTGTTATGTTTGTAGTTCTTTAGAGCCAAACAACAAATCAAAAAATGGCATCACAGGATCTGACATTGACCATCAAAAGAAAAAAAATAAATAAAAACAGTTCCTTAATAAGTGAGAATGGGTAAAGCATAGGGAGTCAACCAATCCATGGATCAACAAATAAATGAATATATTTGTGATGAGATAATCCGGTAGGAATTTATGGTTTCGGTTTTGTGGCTTTTTGACCCTAGATGAGTCGAATTGAATAACTTAAAAATTTCTGTAATACAATGCAGTTATGTTACAGACTGTAAGAATAGGCCATTTAGCATGAGAACTTGGGCCCGAGTAGCAATATTACATACCTCAGCTTCTAGTTAGCTCTATTGCCATGTTTTTCATTTATCATCATAATTCAATTTTGAATCCAGTAATCAATCTCCCCTTCCCTTGCAAATGTTTTGAAATTTCTCTGGTTATAATGATTTCCACAGCGGTTCTTTTTAGCTATCACGCCCTCCATTAAAGGATCATGCTTTTGGGTGTGTAACGTGACGTTCTCGAGAACGGCCGTGAAACAGACTGTTAATGACTGAAGGAAAAAGGGCTAATAATGGACAAACTTGTGATTTTTTATAGTCTTAATAAAAATGGCCACTGCACTGGAATACTCTGCAGAGCAATTAAACTACTACAGAATTTGCCATGTTGTCACCGATGTACTAACAGAGGGCTTACGAATAATCTTTAAGCAAGAATGGGACAATCGCTACCGGAGAACATGGGGAGAATGGAAAGATCAACCTAATAATGGACAGGACTTTTGGAATGGCGAATCCTCGCGAAACAGAAGCCGAAACGCACGTCTGCTAACAACCATGAAAAACGGTGACACGACTGAGTGGGATTGTACCATGCTGTTTTACGCCATTCTAAATTCAGACTGCATCCATGGCCTGAATACAACCGTTAAATCACACGTGGATGACCTCAGGAAGTTGCGTAATGAAGACTTTGCGCATATGCCACGAGGACACCTTTCGGAAAAAGATTTCCAAAGTGTGATTTTAAAAGTTAAAAATGCATTTCTTGCACTTGGTCTTCCCATACAGAAAATCCATGATATCCAGAATCAAACAAGTTTCCCAACGGAAGAATTGACAAATATATTGAAGACGGTTGCCGATCTTAATCAAGAAGTTCAAGAAAAGGAAAAGAAAGTGAAAGAAAAAGATAGTGAACTTCTCGAGAAGGGTAAGGAGCTGCTAGAAAAAGAGGAGCAGCGAAAGGTCCTTGAGCAGCAGCTTCTTACAAGTCTGTCTCCGTTTTGTGTTCTTCCCCTAAAACCTACACACGACGTCACCGGCCGCGATTCTGAGGTTAGTAAAATTGCCCAACAGCTCAGAGCCCTCAAATATGCCAATGGTCATGCTCTAAGCACCTTGTATATATCTGGCAATCCGGGAAGTGGAAAATCTCAGCTGGCCCGTTTGGTAGCCAAGCGAATTTACGACGAAATCGAAGAAAATCCTTACACGATTCCATTTGTTATGACCCTGAATGCTGAAAATTCAGAAACGCTTTTGGAATCCTACGTCGTTTTCGCTCGACACTGTAAATGTCCAGAGTATGCAGTTACAAACACTCTCAACTCCACAGACCTATGTGCAGACGAAAAAATTAGAGGTCTTAAGACGCTGATAGGTGCGAGAATTTCTTACTATACTTCATGGCTGCTGGTAATCGATAACGTCATTAATGTGTCTCAAATACATGGACACTTACCAGATGCAGGAGACGAACAGTGGGTAAGAGGTCAGTTGCTGATAACAACACAAGACGCTGTTTCTATCCCTTTGACAAATTCTGCAATCCAACATGTCTCAGTCAGCAAAGGAATGCATCCGGATGATGCCCGCTCGTTGTTAACACTTCTGTCAGGGGTGAATGACGGTGAAATGGAAGATGAAGTTGCACAGGCATTAGACTATCAACCCCTTGCCTTAGCGAGTGCCTCCCTTTATGTGCGAGAAGTTCGACGGAGTAAAGTATCTGTCAACTTTGGCTGGGGCGACTATCTGGAGAAACTTGTGGGTGGTCGACGAAAAACGACAGAGACTATTCTTACTGAAACAAATCCAAGCTACGAGAAGTCCATGACAACAGCAATAACACTTGCAGTGCAAAAAGCGATGACGACCGACAGAGTTATTAATCACCTGTTCACTTTTCTTGCTCTTTGTTCACCTGAGCCAGTACCTCAAGACGTCGCTGTCAATTACATCACGGAAATGGATGAAGAATTTACTGATAAAGAGTGGATTGCATCGAGGATAAATCGATGTTCATTGTTATTATCTGAAGAAGAAGGAGACAGCGTTTATATCCGATTGCATGGAGTTGTTCGATTTGTACTTGATTCTTTAAAAACAAATTATGCAAAGGATTTATACATCAAAGCAGTCGTTGGGGCTGTTGCATCATTTGCCAAGGTCGATGACTTTGATACCTTTATCATCGGCTCAAAAGTTGTTCCGCACCTAAGAAAATTGATCCTGAAGGATAAATATCTATTCCCTATACAAGAATTATCTCAAGTAAACAAAATGGGTGTTATTCTCCTACAAGATTATCTTAATGGCCTTCCGATCCTCGGAGAAATGTGCCTCAACCATTGTGAATACAAAGCTGCAATGAACTACTTCGAAGTGGCCTTGTGTAACGCAAACGACGCTCTAAAAAAAGCAAAACTGTACCTCTATGTGGGAACCGCACACAACTTTATGGGTAACTTAGAGCAAGCAAAAAAATTCCATGAAAGTGCACTGGACATTTATGTGAAACAGCTCGGACCTGAACATGTAGATGTCGCAACTTCTTACGATAACCTGGGTACTGTATACAGGGATCTAGGTGATTTCCAGCAAGCAAAGGACTACTATGCACGTGCACTGGACATTCGTCTGAAACAGCTCAGACCTGAACATGTACATGTCGCAACTTCTTACAGTAACCTGGGTACTGTATACAGGTATCTAGGTGATTTCCAGCAAGCAAAGGACTACTATGCACGTGCACTGGACACTTATGTGAAACAGCTCGGACCTAAACATGTACATGTCGCAGCTTCTTACAATAACCTGGGTAGTGTATACAGGTATCTAGGTGATTTCCAGCAAGCAAAGGACAGCTATGCACGTGCACTGGACATTTATGTGAAACAGCTCGGACCTGAACATGTAGATGTCGCAACTTCTTACAATAACCTGGGTACTGTATACAGGTATCTAGGTGATTTCCAGCAAGCAAAGGACTACTATGCACGTGCACTGGACATTTATGTGAAACAGCTCGGACCTGAACATGTACATGTCGCAACCTCTTACAATAACCTGGGTACTGTATACAGTAATCTAGGTGATTTCCAGCAAGCAAAGGACTACTATGCACGTGCACTGGACATTCGTCTGAAACAGCTCGGACCTGAACATGTAAATGTCGCAACCTCTTACAATAACCTGGGTACTGTATACAGGTATCTAGGTGATTTCCAGCAAGCAAAGGACAGCCATGCACGTGCACTGGACATTTATGTGAAACAGCTCGGACCTGAACATGTAGATGTCGCAACTTCTTACAATAACCTGGGTATTGTATACAGGTATCAAGGTGATTTCCAGCAAGCAAAGGACTACCATGCACGTGCAATGGACATTTATGTGAAACAGCTCGGAACTGAACATGTACATGTCGCAACTTCTTACAATAACCTGGGTACTGTATACAGGGATCTAGGTGATTTCCAGCAAGCAAAGGACTACTATGCACGTGCACTGGACATTTATGTGAAACAGCTCGGACCTGAACATGTAGATGTAGCAACTTCTTACGATAACCTGGGTACTGTATACAGGAATCTAGGTGATTTCCAGCAAGCAAAGGACAACCATGGACGTGCAATGGACATTCTTCTGAAACAGCTCGGACCTGATCATCTTGAAGTTGGAAAAATTTATGAAAATATTGGTGACGCACACAAAGAACAGGGTCATGATGGGGAGGCGAAAAGAAACTATGATCGTGCTTTAGCGATTTATGTTCGAAGCCTTGGGCCTGAACATGTCGATGTTAAAATTATTCAGAATAAGCTGGTGCAACTACTGCAGAATACTCGGATGGCCTTTGTAGATGTAGACACGCGTGTTTGTTCTGTTACTTGTTCAATGTTTTAAATATATTAGATTACTGATGTCAAGCTCAGGGAACTTGTCGTTCAGTAATCTTCACGCATGTGTACTTTCTTACGTGCGAACTTTAAGGCTAATTAATAACAAATTTCGTTAGGGATACGATAAGATTAATTAAAGGGTAACCAACATTTTTTCAAAATCACGCTCAGTTTAATCGCTTACGACCGTAACCATTGCTAAGGATTTCTTCTCCTATTTTAATCGTTTAGACATATTTGAATTCTGAAGAGGAAGAAGTTAATTATTTATCCTTGTGAGACACTGTTACTTATTCCAAAACCACAATTCGATTGATCGGATCTCTTCATTTTCGTGAGTTTTAGAGAAGTCAAAGTGATCTAGCTAGAGCGAACGCCTGTCATGACGATTTACCGGATTTTCAGTTGGAAAATTTATATACAATGAGAGATTCTCTGTTATAGAAGAGGATGCATAATGTATTACTAATTTTGCAATGTCATTTTTTGGTTCTTACAGTATCCTTTTCACATCCACAACACCCCTTTCACTGAGAAATCTATGGAGAGAGGAATGTCTGCCATCAGTGTTACTATGTAAAGGTTGGGTATTTAATTTGATTTCTTGTCCAATTTGGTCACTTACCTGAAAATAAAATCGAAGTAATTACCAAAAAATTTGTAAAAAATACGGTAGTTAATCCAGCAATCACATTCAAGGAATTTTGATGGTCCTGATTAATTTAAAAATCATTTTTTAAATATGATATCCGTATGTTTTCCTAAATAAAATCCTACAGCTTGTATCACTTGCAACAAACATAGCAATTTTTCTTGCGGTGTTTGCTCACTCTGAAACACAGTTCCTTTGTTTTGAAAACAGCAAAACTAAAAAAAAAAAATCAAATCGATTCTTGGTAAGCTTCGTAGCAAATTAAAATGCTTTTAAAAAGTTGAAATGATATGTCCATCCTACTCAATTTCGCCATTTGTGAGAATCGTGCCATTGGGAATAAAACAAACAAACAAACAAACAAACACACGATTAATCATTCAAATATCTAAGTTTCTGGTGGTAGTTAAATAGTATTATCTAATTATCTTATTCAGCGGTTTTTCAATTCAGATATTAGAAGGAAAAAGAATTCGGGACTCAATATGAATATTCCTGTTCTTTCTAAGAACGCAGAAGGCCTGGAGGGCCTAGCTAATGAAGAAGCAGCACCGAAAAAAAACCCAGTAGATTAGAGTTTAGCCGGCGACCATTCCAACATAATTGGATGAATTCGTTTATTTTACGAAGTTCGACAGATAAATCAAAACCAGCCCACGGCTGTTTTGGTTGGCTGACCCAAATGCGAGGAACAGCCGGGCTGATTTAAATTCACTATAGCCATTTCCGTTCATCTGGAGCCGAAATTAAGGCGCATTAACGAAGTTAGGTGGGAATTCGATCTCGTCGGTGTGAAAGTGAGCGAAGCTTTCTCGAAATTCAGTGCGAAAGCATTACAAATTATATACGTGAGAGTTCAGTTAAGTGATGGCAAAGAAAGGAAAAAAAATATCATCACTCGTCTTTGTGGATTGATGCGATCGTTCCCGCGTAGAGAAAATTGATTCCACTTCGAAAATGGCTGCCGTGCGAAGAGAAGTCGACGATCTCCTTACGAGGTGCATCTCTCTGCTGCAAGAAGTTAAAGATCTCATTGAGGCACATAACAGCGGTCAGGAAAATGCGGACGAAACAGCTGCTTTCACGTCACGCGAAAGACAGACTCGGCCATTGTCTACAGTGCAACAACATCAGGGAAACGCCACCTAATGGAGAGTGATGCAGGCTTCTTCTGTCCCTTCACGTGCGCAAAAAGTTGCCTTGCAGAGTGCTGGACTCGGACGACGGGAGGTGGTCTTTTTCTCGTAAGGGAACTGCACTTGATGTAAAACCAGACTGGAAAGCGTGTACCCAAAATTGACAACCGGTGGTGGGTTTGAACTGCTGAGGAGTGGGTCACCTCGCTCAAAGCTTTTGTTAATCAACCCATCCACATGGGGGATATTCAGTAGCATTCTTACGCGACGCTGCCGGACTTGGCCAAGCACTGGCCTACATCAGGCCACTCCAAAAGGTTTTAAACATGTTAGAGAATCTAAGTACTGAACAGGTAAGGGAATACAAGACCAGTTAAATTAAAACCCCACCCCCTGAATTAGTGGAATTAGTTTCAAAGGAGGGAGGGAGCTTTCCCCAGGAAAGTAAAATTGCGTGATCCTATAGGCTTTAGGTGTTTTGTAGTGTTTGAGTAAATATTACATGAAATTAAAACTACCTAATAAATAATTCATATATGTACTACAGCTACCACCAAGCTATTACTTTAAGTTATCTGAAGTTACTAGTGCTTGTTTAAAGGTCAAAGGTGAAAATGTGTTTAGTGTCAAGTGTCTGGAGTGTGGAGAAGATGTAGCTTTGGCCACCTTTAGGCAGCACCAGGCCCAGTGCAATGTCAAAACGCAGTAAGTTGTACTTGCATTCTTACATGTCATTGTACTGTTTACAGCTTTGTTTACTAATCTAAAGATAGAAATTGTAAGTTGACAGTCACTTGAGTTTCACACAGAATGTGTAATGATTAATGTGTAATAGTTAACCATGATTGTGTAACTTCCGTTGGGTTATGAGATGCAAATAGCTCAGCAGATCAGTTTTCTTAATCGAGCGTGTGAATATAGTAGCGTTGATTACTCGAAAGAAACCGAAAGAAAAGAGTTAAGATTGGAGAAAGAGGTATGATTTGTAGTTGTAATTTGTATTAATCTATTTAGTTATAGTATTTCTCTTATATTATTGCTCGTGATTAGTGTTATTTTGTGAATTTCTAGTACCGTGATACGCCCCCTTTTGCGTTGTTATTGTACAATCGATGTTCTGTGCGAATTATAGTAATAGGCCTTTCGTTGTAATTATCCTTTCAGTTTTTACGTAATCAAGTAAATCAAGAAATTAAAGAGCTTTGATCGATACGAGTGGCTTACTTGGTTTCAGTATAAAGTCCTATCTAAATATCGCGTTCGGAGCAACGATGGAATGTCTCTAGATCCCTCCGTCCGCTACAGAATGCAATCATCAGGCTGTTCTGTTAGTGGCAGTGGAAATTAATTTAGACTAGACTCAGGGTGCAGTCTTATATGCTTTGTGCGTGAAAATCTAGTAACTGTTCTTGTATGTGGGTTACAGGTAAATAAATTATTAATTTAAAAATTGTAGCTAAGGAGTTTGACTTTCAGATTGCACATTTATATTATTTTTTTACTACACAACTCTTATTGCAGAGATAATACTGTGTTCATTCTGTAACGAGATTTGTTAAGCTCATCATAACAGTTGTGAATAACTACTGTTAAGGCCCAAACCTGAAATTTGTTTATTTTTGTGGTAATCAACAACTGCATCAGTCCTTCATAGAAATCAAGAACCTAATTAAAATATACTTACCCTAAAATATTGCCAATAGCTAACCCAAAATACAATTAAGAACCTATTTTGCCAGACTCCAAAAAATAGGTTCTTATGCACCAGATTGGAATGAGATGTTCTTCAAAATTTTTTATTAATCATTTTCCCGCTTGATTAGCTTATGGATTGCAGTGACCAGGAGCTGAGTAGACTTACTTCAGATGAGAACTTCAATATTGCAAAAACACTAGTGGCAGCAGGATTTCCTCATATTGAAGTTAACTTTCCTCCAACATGTCATTGGCCTGTGAATGTGTCTTGACATATGAAGTTGTCACTAAGCATATCCCTGTGTTGGATGCCCTCAGGGGGTTAGATTTGGTGTGTGTAATGGTCTCAACTGGGATTGACCTTGTTCAGCAACATCCACAAGTACAGCAACTATTATAATATTCCCAGCTGCTTTAAGTAAGATTGACGTGTCAGAGCTAAGGCAACTGATCAAGTATGATCAAACAGATGACAGCACAGCAAAAGCTGCAGAGTACTTTCAAAAGTACTTAAATGAGCTGAATAACAGAGGTACAGAAATCTTGAATGAATGTATTTTGAGGTTCATGCTAATTGCTCATACACATCCTTATAGTGCACATGGAAATTTGTGCTGCAATGTTAGGGGTACCAAAGAAATCATCTTAACACTTAGTTACCTTTAGCTCTTCAGCTGAACAATTGGTGACCCATATTTTTAGAAATTAGTCTCTTCTAAGAAATGAACAAATTCAGAGCACTGTAACTTACACAATGCAACTTGTTTTACCATCAATATTGTAAAACTAACTGTCATTGAAGCCATCTTTTTTAGATTAGGGTATTAATTTTATGTGCCCATGTGCAAAACAGTATCTGCATTTCTGGCTTTGAGTAAGTCATTATCAGACCATGACAAGAGTCCCAACTGCGTGTCCCCATCCCCAGATAAGTTACATGTAATGTAAAACAAAATATGTGGATACCATAAAGATTCTGGAAAATTTCAAAAATTGTTACATCTTGAATACATTCTCACGGCCTGGGAATGTATTCATTATAAAAACTTCCTTTTGATGAGAAAGTGTAAATTTTTTTTGTCTTCTTATCTTATTTTTTTACCTTAAGATGGCTCAAATGATAAAGAAACCCTAGGGGGGGGGGGGGGGCTCCTGCAACCGTGGACTGGTTGGCCCTCCCTTCCAATCATTAAAGAAAAGTTGACAGTTGCCTTTCTTGCAAAGACACCAAACAAAGTCCTGGCAGAAGCAGACACCTCTTTTAAGGTTTTGAAGATTCCAAGATACCACACCAAGAAGGACAATTTTGTGAAATAAATGGATATTTCCATTTCATATGGTAAAGTGTGGGGTTTGGAAAGATCTAGAAACATATGTTCAGGAGTTTCTGAAGGACAGAGTTCCTTGATTGATATTTGTTTGGTTTAGAATATATATTACAATCAATTCCATGGGAATACTCAGTTAATTTTAACAGTACACATTACTAACTTAGGTTTTCCATGATTGGTTTTTACTTCACTGTAGCTTATATTTCAAATCTGAAATCATTGTTGTTTTTCCTTATATTTGTGGAAATTTGCATGTTACTTTTTGGGCTTAAGTGATTATGTTTCATGCTGCAGGTTGAAATTAATTCCAGTTCATATTTATCCTTCATATCAAAGCATGTATCCACAAATTTCTGCTGATTTATAATTTTTTTAAACACAAAGTTCCAAATAATTTTATATTGCTAATATACATACAAACAGTCAATCAGCAGCCATCGATGAATGTTATGTACTCATGTTGATTTTACTAAATACAAGAATTTAAAGCTCGAAGGTTTTAGAAATAAATGAAAAGGAGTTAACTTTTCACTTAAAACACTATTTTCTTCATTTATTAATAAAAGTAAAATATGCAAAGTCTCATTAATTGTAATATCAACTAGTTATTTTATGTGATAAGGCTAGGCCCATAGGCACTGTTATAGCCAAATGAGTGTTTTAGACCACTTTTACTTTCATAAGCTCCAGAAGCAGTGTTGATCAATTAATGATTTACTCAGAATCTGCAACCCTTCTGAATAAATTTCAACACCATAGACTTCTGAATCTTGTAGAGGATTCATGGTTCTCAGCTGTTGTTGAGCCTCTGCAGTGACGGCTATTAGGTCTGTGGCACCTCCACAGATGAAGTTCCATAGCAAGAAATTGGACCGTCATATTCTTCTGATTGATTCTTGGCAGGAACATGTAAAGTGAACCGATTGCAATACAAACAAATGGTACCGATTTTTTAATTTAGATGTTAGGATGTAATGACTCCAATCAGGAGTAACCCGCCATAAATTGTAGAAGGGGGGGGGGGAGGGGGCGGGGGGTATAAACCTCCCACTTAAAGTACCTTTGACTCTCACTTGCCATCCCTTTCCTGTGGTAGTTCCATTCTCTTTGCCTCAAAATGTTTGTCAAATTTTCAAGGTTCCCTCAACCTAAGGATTTCTCCCTCCCATGCACCTTCCCTTTTCCCACCTCTTTCCAAGGGCTGCCACCCTCCTGTCCCCACCAACCACGTTGATTTGAAAATCACAGGCTAAGACTAGGTATTACAAGTTTAAGTTTTGACATTCAAACTTTCCGTTTGGAAGAATTTCAACATGTGTCATGTGTTTTGTATATTTTTTCTTTGTCCCAAGCATGTGACAAAAAAATGAATTATTAATTTTTTTTGTCAAGATTAAAAATCTACCAACCCTCCTTCTTTATCATTATGTTTTTCAACCTGATTAATTTGACGATCATGGATTGAATCTGATACCTGATAAGTTTTTGATTGTCATCGATGTGTCAGAGGTCTACTGGGCTCGCAACTTGGTAGCTTCTTCTATTTAAACCACAGGATGAAATCCCACGGTTCAGCATTTCTTAAACGTGACGGAAACATAGAGCTTCATGTTTCCCCTACATTTACGTTTTGCGGAAACGTTTTATACCAAGAATTGGCGATTTTAACGATTTTATTCTTTAATGTACTTCTTTCTCTAACCCACGATATTCATAATCCGAAAGCGCAGAACAATAGCGATTCTTGTCTTTGAACGGGAAAATTCTTCGGTTTCTGCAACTAAACTGGTTGCTAAATGGAGAAAAATACATGGGCGCGCGTAGATATGGAATATCTCTTCGAGCGTTAAACTCGATAGCTCACGAGCGAGCGCAGGGAAGGAGTGAGATGTCGAGTTGAACACGAGAAGAGAAATTCCACATCAAGAAGCAACCATGTATTATTCTCCATTTAGCAACCATCATATAAACTCTCCTCATTATATTTTGATTCTCATCCACTTTTCTGACAATAGAGAAGAGCCTGTCACGATTTATTTAACACATTCTAATTAGAATAACGTGAGTTACAAAAAAGGAGTATGAAGATTTAGATATATGAAAATTCACATATTTGCACTGCGGTGGAAAGATGAAATTAGAAGATCCTCGCAGCTAAGAACACTACTGAAACTAGTAGTTGTAAGTAGGACCTGAAAAAAAATTTTCTTAAATCGGATGTTTATTTGTACCCAATTCATTGACCAGCTCCCAGTTGGCTTGTTAGCTCAATTGGTAGAGCGCTGCACCGGTATCGCAGAGGTCATGGGTTCAAATCCCGTACGGGCCTGATATTTTTTTCAGGTCCTACTTACAACTACTAGTTTCAGTAGTGTTCTTAGCTGCGAGGATCTTCTTAATTCAAAAAAGGAGTATGTTATCTTAAAACTATTGTTAATTTAATTACAACTCGAAACTGTGCTTAGGTCATGTTCTTTTGCCGCACACATGTAGACTCTGATACCCACGAGTGGAATTCAAATACTTACTAGAAAATATTAAGACTGTTGTTCAACAAGTAAATGGAATCAAACTTTTGGGGTAAATAACATTTTTCCGAATTGACCTCCTCCTTCGCAACTTAGAGAAAGCATCAAGTGGGCGTTCTTACTCCGAAAGTTGCGCGACAGACTTATAACGTACGACGCATGCGGGTGATCGAAATGCCTATCGTTCGCTTTTTTATGCTGTTTTTCGCAATTTCGTTGTTAAAAAAGTTGTTGTGGAGAAAAGCTGTACCCTCCACTTCGTTTAAAATTATAGAATAGAGTGCATATACGCTTAAAGCGGCCTAACTATATTTACCTGGTGGTCTGCACATAATTTCCCAAAACGCATTTGCACAACAATAACAAAGACTGCAAGGTTTGCCTGAGAAGGAGAAAAGAAACGAAGTCAAACCGATTTGTTCGAGTTTTACATGAGGAGATTAGTGGTTGCTGTCGTTACAAGATCAAAGGGCGAAAAGTTATTTCTCGATCGGTGTAACTGAAACTGGAATTGGAGCTCCACATGAAAAGAAGATTTTCTAAATGGCAGTAACACAAGCCGGAAATGAAGCTTTGCTAAAGGGACTGAGAATCCTAGGGGTCCGTAGATATGTTCAGGTTTAATAATTCTTCAATACAAACAACTTAAAGAAATTTTTAGGTAAAGGAAGTTTTTGTCAAAATTTCAAATACAGATGATTAGGGAGCAAAGTTAGCAAAGCAAGACGCGACCTTTATAAATACCGGCTTTATTTCTTTAAAATTTGAGTGGAAGCAACAAAGGCGTCAAAGTTAACTAGATACGTGGCCATCATATCATTCCTGGTTATTTTCACATTTGGCATTTCTAAAGGTGTAGGTCGAGCTGTTTTCATACTATTATTACTCGTAACGCATGAGTTCTCGACGGGCACCATCGTCGCTAGCTACTCTGGTGTATTTAACAAGGCGCTACTGTTATTCTCTTCCGGAGGAAATGCCGTAGTTTCAAAATATGATGCTGTACCTTTTGGAATTTGGCGATTCAAGGCGCACTTTCCAACATAAATATATTCTTTAGGGGACTGTAAATATCAGACACACCTTTAATACTTCTATCACCAGTGCTTGCTTTCATTTTACCCGTTTTGCACAGAATTGCAGCAGGAGCGTTCGTTGGTGGCCCTGTTATGTGTACTCGAATCATTGCAAATACAATTGCGCGAAAATTTCTACCACCGTGCCAGCCCCACCATTGTGAACTGGAAGGTTCAGCAAAAAATGTTTTCCGATTTATTTTTTTGGCAAAATCTAGTTTGAATTTGCTGATAATACCAACACAAAGGTATGTGAACATAATTGATTCTGGCATATACTTAAGCCACATCTAGAAGAGATGTCTGCAGTACTGAATGGTAAAAAAGAGGACACCTCTACATTTTAGACTAATTCACAGAATTTATGAATTCTATCAGTTTGTGATATTTGGTAATAGTTTGAAAAATCTTAATCTTAACATTAGGCGGAGCCATCCTCAACTGCAAGGGTGCGTTGTATCAATATATGAGTTAGATAAAAATATTTCCCGCCGGAGCAGGCAAGAACACGATAAGACCGGAATCCATAGACAAAGCAATCCCCTCAAAGAATTGTCCTCCTATATTCATTATTATGAAAGTAAGAAATTGCCTCTCTGTCATGCAGACACCCAGATGCTTTAACTCGAAGGATACTGCATTTGCCGCCAATTAAGTCTTGTTGAATACTTGTACCGTTAAATGGTAATTACTCACAAATAATACATAACAAATTATTGCTATTCTTTCCACGAAGCAAAGCGATAGTTTCTGCATATTTAAAGGCATAACATAGAGTATAAAATGAGTTTTGATTGAGTAAATAGACGAATGAATTTCTGTCAAAAAAGTGAGATAATTTTTGCTAAAACTTTTTAGTTAAAAAATAGAAAACTAGCTTGTCTTGAGCATTCCAACCAAGGTAATATGCTTTTATAGGCTTTAAAAAGCAGAAAACATCTGACTGCATTTATGGTCCATTTTAGATACGTTTTTGTCATTTGTATGACGCAAACTGTGGAGCATGTTTCAGGAAACTGTGATATTGACTGTTACAGTTCTCACTCCGGCGTTTTTTAGCTTTCCTTCGCGTAACAACTCCTTCCTTCTTTCCTTCCATAGACTTTCGGAGTTTTGTGCACCTTTTTCCGGCCAATTATTGTTGAAGGGTAATTCTTTGTTTCAAACGTATAATGCCATGTGATAGCATTCTTCATATGAATTTAAGAAGCCTTAAAATTATCGAAAATAAATGATGGAAAACAATTATTGACGACAAAGTGTGTAAATTAGCTTTACGGCTAATTGTTTTATCCACCTTAGATATTACCTCTTGATCTGAAGAAAAAAAAAAGCATTTTAACTGGCTTTTTTTGAACAAAGAATGGTTTGCATTTATACCCAGACTTTTTTTCTTGGCAAGCAAAATATTAAAGTACGAATGGACTTTTTTTTTTTATGTGTCGAGTCAATTGCGGAACTCCGATCACGATCAAATTTACATTTGACAAAACATTCTCTCCTTGATTTTCTTGCAGTCAGTTCCACACCATTTTTCATTTTTTCCATTTTCCTGGCAAGAATTCATTTATCTTTATTTTCAGTGGGGGCAAAATGATATTCATCCTTCGGTCTAAGTCATGAGCAAATGTGGATTGACCATCATTGAAATGTAATGAACCAAATAAGCTCATCACTACCAGTGACGTAACTGATAAACATGTAGGAGCGTTTCGCTTGACTTGCTTAGTTTAGCGAGGGGACACCGTTAGAAGCGAACGAAGAGAAGGCCGGTGCAAGCTATCATTAGGTCAGTATTATAAACTAATTTGCCGAGTGTGCGTAAGGTTGCCTGACTAGCCCCAACGAGCGAGTCGAAAATTCAAGTTGTTGTTTCCCCAGGAGAGGAAAGGTTTTTTGTTCACCCTAGGCGGTTAATGACCTTTGTACCATAGCGTGTGACACGTTCTGCTACAATCAGGTTCTGCTACAAGTTGGTTGTATTCTGTCATGCTTCGTTGTATTCATCATGCTTAATAATAATAAGGTGTCGCACTTTATAATAATCACCGCACTTTTGTAACGTAATAAGCTGTCGCATTTTGTAGTAATGTAGCTGTCGTACTTAGTGATAAGAAAAACTGTCGCACTTTATTTTAAAAGAGCTGTCCCACTTTGTGATAAGAAAGATCTGTCGCACTTTGTTTTAAAAAACTGTCGCACTTTGTTTTTATTGAAAAAAACTGTCTCACTCTTTAATAAAAGGTGTCGCACATTGTTTTAAAAAAAAGAACTGTCGCAGTTTGAAACAACACGTGCCGCAATTCGTAACAAACTTTAATATAAATGGAGAGCAAGTAGACCCAACAATGGTAATAATTTCAATAATAATGATAATAATAATAACAGTTATGTTGATAATGATAAGGATGAAAATGATGACAATAATAACGGTGATTATTATTTTAGATAACAGTCTATTTCTTTACTGCGCTCAAAACTTACCATCTCTCTTATTTCTATCTATAAAAATTACGCTATCGATGTTTCTGATCCTTGCAGCATGCAGGACGCGTGTCGAATGAACTTCGTAATAGACCTCGCTCACCGTGGAGTCTCTGTGGCTC
This sequence comes from Pocillopora verrucosa, assembly GCF_036669915.1. Taxonomy (NCBI): domain Eukaryota; kingdom Metazoa; phylum Cnidaria; class Anthozoa; order Scleractinia; family Pocilloporidae; genus Pocillopora; species Pocillopora verrucosa. Next base: position 7,371,033 of record NC_089312.1, read on the forward strand.
AGTGGTAGAGCATCAGAGCGCGGACTCCGAAGGTCTGACGTTCGATTCCTCATGGGGACCCGGAATTTTTTCTTTGTCCCACACTCGTGACGAGATGAGAAAAAACATCTTTCTCAGTAATAATGATATTAGCATTAACCCTCACCGAAGACACCCGCTGCATATTCATATTCATTTTCGTTACCCTTCAACCATCTACCAAATTTAGACAAAGTGGGTCGAGTTAGTACAAAGTGGGTCAGGTTTCATAAAATGCGGCAATTTTGCTACAGGCATTACAAAGTGCTACAATTATTACAAAGTGCATCAGAAAAGGGTGAAATAACAAAACTTTTTATGCAGTTCATTAATGGGGCACTCTTCAATTAAGATATAATCATATGAATAACAATAATAGCATTTACGGCTGATCAATTTTTCTATTTGTTCACCTTATCCAAACTAAATTTCCGTGCTTTAAAGCTACTAATCTGTCTACTGTCGGCAGTTGCTTGAAAAGCTCCGTTGCATCTATTCAGGTAGGCCACAGATGAAATTGCGCATACTGTCAGAAACATGTAAACAATAGCAAATGTAGAATAGAAAAAAACTTTATTCGATCTGCCATTCAATTTCAAACAAAAACAAAAAAAATTTTTGTTTACAAAGGACATGACTAAACATTCTACGGAACAAACATATAAGGTAATCATTTGGTAGGTTTCTCTTTTCAATGGAAAAAATGCCAAATTTTAAAATTGCGGACACTGTCAGAAACATGTAAACAATAGCAAATGTAGAAAAAAAAACCTTCTCTCGATCCGGCATTCAATTTCAAACGAAAACAAAAAATTGTTGTTAACAAAGGACATTACTGAAATATTCTAGCAAACAAACACTGAAGATAATCACTTGGTAGGTTTCTCTTTTCAATCTGAAAAAATGCCAAATTTATTTCAATTTTAGAGTCTCACACTCTCAAAAATAGTTCGGCCTGCAGAAAAAAGATATTTGTCAGAGGTTGACGTTTCGTCGAAATTGGCTGATAACCTAAAAGAGGAGCTCGCATTCTTTTCCGCTTGCGTCGCGCATTGATGAAATTAATGGACGGAACCCGCTTTTTAGCTGTTTCCTGTGTGCTGAACTAATTAATGGTCCACTGAACTATAATAGTGTTTACATGTTAGTTTTGTTCACCAGGAGAAAAAAGAGCTTAAAGTTAAGACGTGTTCCTTCGAGTTGCGGAACCTGTTAACTGTCAGCAAGAGCTTCGTTGCAGTTTCTAGCTAGGGTGGGTTGTTGATGAAATCGAGGGCGAAATTGTTGTTAATACGTGAAGAAAGTGAATGAAGCTTTTATTAAGTAAGACATGGTTTTATGTAAGTTTGTACCGGCCCCAGTTTGCAATATATTATGAGACCTTTATTGCGATTATTTCCGACTAGATGTACTTCATGAGAATATTTCCCTCTCGAATTCAGCAGAATAGTGCTGTTGCAATAACCAGGGTTTTGTGATTATGAAAATGCCCGCTATAAAGATGGAAAAATTGCTATAAATCCTGGTCTTAATGAATGAACACAGTTCATATTATTAATGACACAAGAGGTTCAGGTTTTAAGTAGAGAAATTGGAGGATCACTTGCCACAGAGAGTGGTCGTATAAAACACTCTCTGCTATGCTTTTTCATTGCAGCAATTTTCCTTATGTCTTTGAACACTGGCATCTGCATATGACATCATTGAGCTTCGATAAAGGAAAAGCAATAATTTGCCGTATATTTTTAAAGGATAAACCACAATATGTATTCAATTGGAGAAGTAGTCTAGTTCTTACTCAAGAGAATATCAACAGTTGATATTATTTTGTTCTTACCTTAATAAAATCTGTTTGCAGCTGTAAAATCTTTCAAGCCAAAGTACATGGGTGTCTACATGATAGAGAAGCGATTTCTCACTTTTCTGATTATGAGTACAGGTGAGACGCGTTCGAGGTAAGGGGAAAAATAAGTAGTCACCCAGAAAAGATAAGAAGACAGGCGTCAAAGGTTTATATATATATATATGTGCATGTTCACTAGTTTTTCTAGTTTGAGCACTCTGGCATGGCTTAGATGATCCCACATGTGTGAGATCACTTGGGGTGGCTATATAAGTGGATGAGGGAAGAACTTGTAGGTTATTTGTCTTTTTCCTCCCACAATATATACACCGCTCTACTCCTATGTATTGAGCACTGTTTTACGAAAGTCAAAATTTTACACTTTATATAAATATATATTTTATTTCTAATTCAGAAGGGGGATGTTTTTTCTTTGATCTTCACTTTGTTATAAATCGCGCGCGCGAATTAGACTGGCTCCATCTTAACATAAACATTGTTAAAACTTTCTTTAATAAATTTCCAAAAGATAGAGTATCACATACTGATGGCGTGCTTCTTACTCGAGTAAAATAAATGGTTTCTGTAACTAATTCCGCAACATGAAAATAGACTTTCTTTCTTTATCATTCAGTACTGCAGATACTTGTTCAGGATGTGACGTAAGTATGCCAGAATAAACTATGCACAAATACCATTGTATTGGTATTATTAGCAGAAATTTTTCTTGCACACACAAAAACTAAATATTGATAAGCATTTCTTTTGAATCTTCCAGGAGTTCCATCACTGGCTCGCATGGTCGTAGAAATTTCCGCCGTTCAAGACGAAACCCTGTCCCAGTACCTATAAAACTGCCTTCAACGAAAGCCCCTGCTACGACTCTGCGCACAACTGGTAAAATGACTGCAAGCAGCGGTTTTAGAAATACACAAGGTGTATCTGATATTTACAGTTTCTCAAAAAGGAAAACTTCAAAAAGTACACCATCAAATGCCAACATTCCACAAGGTACAGCGCTAAAAGTCAAAACCACAGCTCTCATTAAGGAAAATGATAACACAAGTCGTAATAATAGTGTGAACATAACCCGACCTGCACCATCAGAAGCGTCCAATGTGAAAATATCCGGGAATGATAACATCGCCAATTATAGTGGACAATATAAAGGTCAAAGTCACAACAAGACTTGGGTAAGATTTTTACGAACGATTTCTGAAGTAAGTATGAGCACACATTAATTTAATTTACTCTAACGCTCTAACATGACCATCATTGCCCGAGACATAATCGCACAATAGATGAAAAATGCGAGGAGGTATGCCTGTTATCAACCAAGAGGAAGGTCTTCTGTTTTTGTTATTTTTTATTGTTCTTTCTTTAATCAAATTCCACTTATCTAACTGAAAGGAAATATTTCTTTCAGCACTCAGATGAAGTAGGCATTCAAAAGATACAAGAATTTCTCGAGGACAATGGTTGCTTTTCAGCCTCGTTTGACAAGGTAAGAAATTGATTTGGAACTAAGCTCACTGGCAACGTAACTTGTACTTTGCTGACTTTTTCCTAAAAGAAACATATAATTTTATAAATATATATATTGGGTTAGGGTACATGCTTCAGTTAAAAGGTAGGCAGCAAAAGAGGTGAGATTCATGGTAGAAATAATCTTTTTGACAACAGGAAACAGAGGAAATCATTTTCGAGAACCCTGCAAAGGAATCAATGAAACACGATCAAGCTCTGAACACCCTTGAAACGACACTTATGAGTATCTCTATGACAGCAGAAGTAGTTTCCTTAGCATTACTCGCCGTTATAAGGTATGTAAGTTGAAAAGGGCCACGTTGGAGAACCTGTGGCTTTGAAGTAGTCGGCGCTGGATTTTCAAAATGTTAAGGGAGGAGAAGGGAGAGGGTGAAAGGAACTTAGATGGACCCGAATACCATCCAAGGTTACAATATTCCATATAACTTCATGCCACAGAAACCGAAGAAAATCCCAGCAGGAGTGCATGGGCTATCAAGCTTGAAAGATAACATGATTGCTATTTTCTCGTGTTTGTGAAATGTTTGTTTATCCTCGAGTATCGAATAAATCATAATAAAAAGTTCGATTGACTTTTCTTTTAAATGTGGTAGAGTTTCAAAGTCAGAGCGAATTTTCGTGCACAAGAATCTGCTCATGTCGTTGGCTTTTGGACAACTGGTATACATTCTTGACATGAATATCTTCCCATCAAGGAACTTACATCATGTAAGTACAGAGAAAAGGCAATAAAGTTGAAAAAAGGCGATAACTGTAACCTGTTATGTCTAAATTTTTCGTAACCTGTTTGCTTGTCATGCTTGCTCGTAAATTTTATTGGGAGTGGCAGAGTGGTGTTTAAGTTAACTGAGTCGTAAACCCATGACAACTTTTCCATTATGGCGCTTTTTAAAATCTATCTTAAAAAAAGAAAGAATTTTATGAACATAAGATTTAAGATAAAGATTTTGACTAGGAAAAGTGACACTGGGACCGTACTTAGCATCTGGGACTCCGCCGCCATTTGGAAAATCAAAGTGCCACTGAAGAAGACGTTGATGCTATTCTGTCTTCCTTAGCTGAACCCAGTTTAAATTTTCAAAAGTGATATTAAAGAAATAAAAAACGCGCCGAGTGTATTGTCGAGTTATATAAGTACGCGGGAATTGTTAAGAACACGAGAGAAGTGCTTCTCGCACTTCTCGAGTGTTCTTAAAAATTCCCAGTTGCTTATATAATTCAACAATGCTCTAGGAACAAGTTTTTTATTTCTTTTATAAAATGTATCGTGAATTGTGCGCGCTCGTACCGATGACGCAGGCTGCGTGCATTATATCTCAACAGTGCACTTGTGTGACATAGGGCGCGTGCTTTATGGAAATATATAATAAAGTTCGAATATGACGCATGCTGTCATTGGTTGAAAGAGCGTGCTCTATGAGAGTACAGAGCATAGAGCGGAGCTAAAGCTGTCACGCCATCTGCCAAATTGTACTGTGTTTGACCTTTTCCGGGACTTCTTTCTGGCTTTTTTTTCGTTAATTGAAAGTGAAATTTCGGAACAAGCGAACCGGCAGGTAACAACAGAAGAACCAAACAAATGCTTTTAAAAAGGCCAGGCGCCGCAATTGACGTTATTATAACGTGAGCAGAGACGAAAACCCTCAAAGAGAAAACGAAATAGACAGTCCGAGTTTTAGAGGTTTTCACGCTTGGTTAGATGGCAAGCTGATGAATGGTAATAAAAATCAAACAGCTAACACATGTATAGGATGTAAAGTTTCGTGATCAAGAACAAAACAGGATGATGAAAAATATAACCAAACTACTATAACTGTTAAAATCCATACTAATTATGCCGCTGTCAGAGCGACTGCGATCACGCTGAGGTCCGTCGCGGCTAGCTCATCATGGCCATCTTCGGTCATCGCAGTGAAGTAAGCCTCGGCCGCCCTTCGAATGAAAAAATAAGAGCTTGCTCTGATATCCCTTCCGACGAGTTGAGTGAAAGGCCACATCGGTCACTGCAGCCGAGTGTCAAGGCGCTGTCATCCCGAGCGATCTTTACGTTCCCGTGAACTCGGCTGTCGTTTCTCCCTACCCTTCTTTCGTGCTCTAGCCGCTTCCTAAGTACTTTACAACAGAACAGAGCACAGTCAAGGTTTCTCTATTTGTTAAATAATTAACTCATTCTGACCGATTGCGGCGCGCGCTTTTCTCTGAACATTTCATAATAAACAATACATAAGACTTACCTCGTTTATGATATTCGAAAAATTTGTAGCTAACTGTGAGCCCACACCTGAAAAACTATTATGAGGAAAGTATCAAGGAAATATCTGATACAGATTGCTCTTACAGTACAATATCGCATTTAACTGTTTTTACATTTTCGAAACGGTTCTCCTTTTCAGACCATATGCTCCGTTATTGCTGCCGTCCAGCACTATCTCTACACTTCTCTTTACACTTGGATGTTGATTGAAGCAATAAACCTTTACTTGAAGATGGTGAAGGTTTTCACTTTTGGAAAGCCATATGCAACATACAGCTTGATTGGATGGGGTAAAGTAATGAATCGATTTTAAATAGGAGAATTGCTTGACAGTGCTACGTTATAACTCTGTGAAAATACATTAGCTTTGCTGTGGTCTTATTGGCTTTAAAAATCAAATAAAGTTCGTCAATCGTGATTCGTCAGTTTCAATAAATTGGTCTTTCTATCCGGTTCCTAACAATAGCCCATTTTACAGTTGCGTGCTTGGTTACCAAGCCTTTGAACAGGCGTGAAGCTAAGGGTGACCATGTTACGATACAAACGTTGCTACTTTTCAAATGTAAAATACTTTGTTATCATGCTCACTAGATACTGGTCTCTGTCACAAGAAGGTTACTTGTTCAGCCTCACTCCAAATTGAAGGCTTGGCAACTAAGTAGACAATTGGAAAATGGCCTATTGCAGTGTTGTTTAAAATGTTTTTTTTCTCTTAATATATAGGCGTACCAGGGGTTCTTGTTGCCTTGATGGCAGCAATCCAGCCTTCAACATACGACATGAGTACAATTTTGTATAAAGACATCACGTGTGGAACGCTCAAACTCAGGGGGACCGAGGAAAGAGAAAGGTATCTCACTCAGTGGAAGAAAAAAGTAGATAAAATGAAGTAAACAACTACATCGAGTCCATAGTGAATCACAGTAATAATCTATGGTATAAAAATTGCAATTCATATATGTGTTTTCACTGAAGAGAGACATGACGATGCGACGATATCAGATGTTGTATTCAACGTAGTCAGACGAAAACCTTGACGGTCGAATGACACTGAGAATTATTTGTTGTAGCAGACAAATACGGAAATGTGACAAAACTGTAACGTAGGAAGATGATTTCTAGATGCCTTCCTTGTAATCAAAAAGGAAAATGCTTCTTTCAGGAGTTAAATCGTTAACTATCTTCGTTTTCTAAACAGCTATGCTCCCCAATGAAGGCTCATTCAAACCGAATATAAAGATCTACATACAACTTCTTACCAACTTAACTTCCTTGTCCGTGTAAACTGATGATTTCAATGTTTATGGTTTCAGATGTTGGCTCAACGGAAGTATCTGGAAATTCAAAGGACCCGTGCTCGCCATGCTTTTGGTAAATTTTGAAGTCATCGTTGCCCTCCAATAAAAGAACATATATAGTACTCGAAAAACTTTTGAGCGTAATTTTGGGTATTCATCGTCCTCTTTTAACTCTCCCTGTGGTGGACTTAAATAAAATTTAATGTTATCCTAAGAAGTTTAAAAACTTTTGCTCTGGCTGTTTTCTGTAGAAATCTTAAAAATCACAAATTTATTAACAGTGCAGGATTCGCTAAAACAATTTCAAAATTTTTAAAGAAACTTAAAAATGTTTTTTCTGAAAGGTCGCGTTTTGCTTTGTTGGCTTTGTTCCCTAATCGGCTGCGTTTGAAATTTTGAAAGAGCCTTCAATCTTTACTTTAAACACTGCTCAAAGATGCATTTAAGAATTAAGGGCATATAGCTATTAGAGCCTGGACTCTTAAAGTCACGTGCAATAACCAAGTATCAGGCCGTAGTTCTCTCCAAAATAAGTTCTAAAACATTTTAAAACAGTATTTTTCAATGTCTGAAGCTCAACCAATGTTATTTCTTCATAGCCTTGACTTGAAGTCGGAATCTTATTTAACAATTTTTTTTTATTTGAGGCTCCGATTGAAACTGTAATGATTCTGTGTTTTCATAAATTCTTTTTGCCGTCACTGATGACGGCAATGTGAATGTCTTCAATCCAAACATTAGGCTTCTAAATCAATGGCTGCTCTGCACTTGTGGGTAAATTTTGTTTCGTTCCTTGTCGTCTGTGATAAGAGAGGAGAATGACTGAGTTCGCAACCTTTGGCATGATACTTGATACTTCATCAGACGTTTAGAGGAGATGGTGGCAACACTTTTCACCCTTTGAACTTAGAATAGCGGTAACGTCCAATCTTGGCATGTTTAACATTAACAAAAGGGTATGTCTTCTGTTATCGTAATGACGTCTGTCTTTTGCCTCCTATTCAGACAAACCTTGCGATCTTTGTTATTGTTCTGCGAGTGAGCTTTGGGAGGATTGGAAGCACAAGTTATGTGCAGACCACCAGGTAAATACATGTGGTTGCCTTAAGTGTTTTTTATAAGCTTCTTTTTATGTGTATTTCGTTAATCTTCTACATTTTTACTTATGGAGGAAGGTACAATTTTTTTCCACAGTGATTTGTTTACTTACGACAGTGGGAAAAAAGCGCATGAAAAAGCGAGCAGAAGACTATACTATACTATTATAGTTAGAATGTTAAAATTGAGTTAATGCTAGGTTTAAGGTTAATGTACTCCATCTTCACCACTAAGAAGGTTCTAACTCAAGTGCAATTGAATGAATCGCGAAAGGCTTTTCTTTCTCTCCAGGAAAGGACTAAAGGCTATCTTCGCTTTGCTTCCATTGCTGGGTGTGACATTTTTGCTGGGCTTCTTTGTTGATTGTCATGTTGCTGTGGAATACGCCTTTGTGTTATTGAATTCAATTCAGGTAAAGTGTATGACGGGATTAGATATTATTCCTGTTTTTTTGGTTACTTTTCATGTGGCTTCGAATTCTTAGTCTTAAAAATGGGTGAAAAGAAAAATAAGGGAGACGCAGCAATAAATAACAAAGGAAAGATGTACGAGGATACTTTGTCGTAAGTGGGAGTAAAAAAGAAAATAAATAATCCCCATAACGATTCGCAATCCATCGAAAAAAACATACAAAGCCATTCAGAAGAGAGGTATTAACGATACAACCACCTCAGGATGAATTAGTGGCTAAGGGCGTGTTACCTATGAAGTACGCAATGGCTGTACGGTTTTAGACAGATAGAGTGACAACAAAACAGAGCCTGTGCATAGTGTCGGGCACTCATTTATTGGAAAAACTCTCTAACTTTATTCTTTTTAAAAAATGTTAGGGTGTGCTGTTCTTTATCTGTCACTGTGTACTCGATGATCAGGTGAGTATAAATGCTGATATCAATTTTATCATTTATCTACTGAGTTAGCTACATGTTGGTGTTGCTTTATTTTTCTGTGTTTTTGCTTTTTGTTTTTTTTTTAAATAACGGGATCTTTAACGAATCTGAATTGAAATGTAAAGCCAAAACGAAGTTAAATGTATTTGAAAGGACGTAACGTACAAGGAACCTACACGAACATAGTACAAGAACATGTAAATTTCCTAAAGCGCGAGAAACCTTTAGTAAGCTACTCGGACAAAGATGTGTTTCTGAAACTAATTGATTAAGAAAATGGTGTGAATTTTTTTGAGTTAAGGATTACTTTTGAAACTCAGTAAAGAGGCACTCTTTGAAGCTAGAAATGAACATGAAGCAATGATTTACTCTACCTCTTTGCAACTGAGGACAAAGCTTAAGGAATGAAAAGGCTTCCAACCAATCTTCATTTAGACCCGGGAGAGCACCTGTACCACTGCTTGCTCTTGCTTTGCGATTATTTCAGTTTGTCTTACATCTTAAACTCAGCACTAGACGAATTGAATCTTTATTTATATATTGATTTTGAAGTAATGAAAGGATTTTCATTTTCTTGGCAAATAAGTCTTTGATAAGTCGTTGATAATATTTTTGGCATATTTCCCCAAAGAGGTAAGTCCAAATGCGACAGGCCGGTATAACACCCAAGGTAAGTCAAACTCATTTCTATGCATGAAATAAGAGATGATTTGTTACCAATCATCAACCCTTTTTCGTTGATGTTTCTAGGTTCGTAATGCCATGAATAAGATGTTACGTAAGAGGAAACGGGTACACAGTCTCCAGCAATACAAACAGGAGCCCGAAAAGGCGACGGGAATGGCTAGCAAGAAAACAGCAGGTGATGTAGTCTCACCTTAATGGAATTTACCAAAATTAACAATGCCCTAGTGTTATCATCCTGCACCACGCACTGAATAACCACAACCTTTGAAGAAAAAAAAAATAGATTATCATGGCTAATGAGCGTGTACAATTTTTTTTTCTAGGAGTTGTGAAGAATAAGACGAACGAGTGAGGAACGAGCGAGTGAGTTTCTTTCTCACAACAAGTGACAAAAAACTAACCTCCACCACTCCTCCTCCCTCCCCTCCCCTGGCGGTAAATAGCGACTGGTCCATAAAAGAGTGGAAAACAAAATTAGATTAATTAGATTAAACAAAAGAATATTAGAAGGGCTGAAAAAATTGTCTAAGGAGCGAGGTTCACAAAACGAAGCAATGATTTCAACAAATGTTGATTTTTTTAAAATGACTCAGGTAGTTCAGTATTACAGAACATTTACCAAAAACTTTATTGATCAACTGTATCATTAACTGTTAAAAAGAATGTATTTAAAATGTAGTGTATTGTTTAAAATAACCCATAGGAAAATAAAAATTGTTACAAATCAAAAATTTGTGTTGCTGGTATGGTCAGCGTGAACTGGAGCAGAAAAAGTACGCTCATGCTGGCGTGACGTGTGATGACTTGGATCTGTGTAGCTCCCACGCTAATCCTAGGGCGGGCGTTTTCGAAGGGGTATACAACAAATTTCCCCAAAATGCCTACCCCCCCTTTTTTACGCGAGCAAGGGGCGCAAAAAACTTTGTTATTCTTAGTCAATGAAAGACAGGTGGCCCCCCTAATTTTTTGAGAGTAGCAACGTTAGCGTCGACTCTAGTGATTCTTGGATTTCCAAAGAGCAGTTAACAAAGTTGGACAAATTACCTATCATCATCATCATCATCATATTCATTCCCTCATTTGCCCACGCAGTCATGTGTACTTTTAACTACTTTAGTTTAATTAGATAAAAAATTTTTCATTTATAGTTTGCTTGCCTTCTGATGGAGAGGGCTGTGAATAAAATGCAAACCATTTTTATTCAAAACGACCATAGGGACCCTACTTTTCGTGCACTTGATTCCCAGAATTCCGCGTGGCGAGCTAAAATCAATTTTTTTTTCACTAATATTTTTTGGACTCACGAGACAGACTTCGCCAACTGCTTGTACTCTAATGCTTCTCCCGAGTTCCATTTTTTTTCCAAACGTCGTTTTTTCCACTGGGCTTTCAGAGACAAAGATAATGTATCCGTTAAACAAAAAAGCTTATGATATTATTCACCCTTGGCTTCGATTAACATGTTCGGCAAAGTTTTACCATAGCTAACGCTTCGTAACGGAATCATGTGCTGCAGATCAAACTTCTTTAGGATTTTCTTTTTACCTCTTGCCCGGTCACTGGCGATTTTTTTGGCAAAGGTGGATCTTAAGATCCCGGGTATACAGTATACAAGGATTCTGTCGCCTTTAAGCTCTTTCAAAATGCCGGGAAGCGTTGCGCAATGGAATAATCAAACCACAAACTGTTTACACATTTACCTTTTCAACCCACTAATTACTTCAGTTTTATCCCTTTGCCGTTGTAAAGTTATTCTATTCGCTCCGTGATTCTATGAACTTTTAGCAGTTTCATATAGACAAAATTGAATAGGGAAGGGGTGGGATCTTGTCAATGATTTAGAGAGGTGGGGTAGAGACAGGAGTTTGATATTTTTTCAGGTTTCCGTGAACGAGGTTCGAATCATACCAATTAGTCGCCAGAGTGGCACTCTCCAGAACTTTCGCAAGTACAGTACACGTCTTGCCTTTCTCATAGATTTGATGATCGTCTGGGTACATTGATAGCGTAGAATCCACGTTGTATGAAAGTTCATTCTGAAATATGTTCCTCAATAGTTGTCCTAATACGGATTCCTGAGGAAAGCCTCGCTCCATATTTCTCCATGAGCTAGTTACCGACCCGATGTGCACTCTCCCTGAGCGGTTGCATAGGTAACTGCACAGAAAATCCAGTGCTCTGTCCTGGAAACAGTAAGCTTTTAATTTGCGCCGCATAAGCGGTGGACGTAACCTTTAGAAAGCTTTGGACATATCTGTTGATAATATTCCCACTAGCAGACGATTGTCGCTAGCCAGTTTCGAATCCCCCACCAGGCCAATATGTTGTTTCACAACTATTGTGCTTTCGATAAGCCGTAAGGCCATCACCAAGACAATTATCATACTTTGTTATGACTTGATACTTTATGAACAGGCTGGTCGTAATGATAAAGCAAAGGCCAAAGCGTTTACACGCGCTTTTTTTTCTTCTTACATACTTACCCCCTCTCCTTAAGAGGTGTTAGCATTACTAGGAGATAAAATAAAAGATGAATCTATTGATACAATATGACTGACGCGCGTTTAAAAAGAAATGAGTATTTACGTCGAGCGGTAAGTAATACGGACTCTACAGGTAATTATTGTTATAATTAGTAAGCAATGTGTGTGAGAAATACATCAAAAGCCTTTCTTTTCACTTGGGTGTACCTTGCCAGTGATAGTGGTAAGCGATCTTCCATTCTTCGGCATGTGAAGAAATTTTTAACATGCAGATTTTATTTTTTTAGATCGGGATCTATCAAAATTTTTCCCTTGTTAAGGATAGAACTTTCATATATACCAACTCCAGCCAAGTCAAAGGGTAAATGATCTTATGCACAGAGACGGAACATCGAATAAGTATCTTTTTGTGAACAATCTATACCGGTTTCAATAATTGTTTTGAGCTAACCAGAACTTTTGCGGTACAAACAGTTACCTAATAACATGTATTACTTACATCAGCAATTGCAGAGATTTTTTTTCTATTGAGCAAACAGCACAGGCCAATTTTTAGTTTTACTCAGCAGGAAATCAAGCGGCTCAAAACACATTAATATGAAACGAAAAGTTTAGCTGTATTTCAAGCAGACCGATCGAGGAAAACACGCCATTAAAAACTTCAAAAAAAGTAAAACATTTATCGGATTACCTCTTTAATAAAGGACCTTTATACCTTGAATTTCATTTTCCATTTATATGATGAACTTTATAAAAGCCTTTGATATGCAGAGGTATGATTTCCTAAAAGCTGATGAAAACTGTGGGGAGGGGGGGGAGAGGGTGAGATTTCAGGAAATTGTTGGCTTGATGTTTGTTGTTACTCTCTTATTCCTTTTCTGCTTTTTAAATTACTGTTGATGATACATTTGTCTTGATTTTGCGTAAAAATTCCGTTCTTCCTTCCTTTCGCCTTGTTTAATGACTTCCTCGCTGGTGCACCTTTTCCCGACTTATTACAAAATGCCGCAACCGTCATGAACAAAATGCATAAGTTATTGCAAAATGCGTCGCTATTTGAAAATGTCAGAGAACAGCTATTCATTAATTTAACCATAAAAATGAAATCTCATGGCATTTCTCATTCGAAGCCTTTTCAAATTACCAATACAGGTGTTTAAAAAATAACCGTTTATAAGTATTCAGCATTATAAGCCGAAAAAAAATCGGAAGCTTTTTATCTCCAATATTAGACCAATTCTAGATTATTGTGATACAGTGCGGGGTTGGTGTGGAAAGTGAAACAGTCGGGCATTAGCGGCTTGGCAGAAAAGAGCAGGTGGAATTGGTGAGAGAACGACTCACAGCTACATTTTCGAAGAACTCCTTCAAACCAGAAAGTTATTCAACCAGAGAGAGACAATATCAAAATTGCCTCTTCATTTACATTTAATTTTTTCTTTCACGGTCCTTTTCATAAATTACTGGACAATTGCGTGAGAAATTTATTCTTGCCAAATTTTCTCGAAGATAATGTAAACCTTTAAATTTGTAATAATTACTTAGATAAGGTCGGAGGTCCATGAAGAACGTAGACGGAACCTTTATTGATTATGCTCAATTTTTTCTCCCAGCAGGAAATTAGAAGAAAGGAAAATGTTGCCCCCTTACAAAGAACACTGCTTACACAGTCTTGGCAATAAACACTCGAGGCAAAAATTCCTTGTCAGTGTTTTCTGATTTCTTTCATTACTAGCTAGTTACACAGATAAAACCTATGTCGAGCTTCATTCCAAGAAATACTGCCATATTTTATTTAGTGTTTTTCATTACTATCCTGTACCACTCAGATCGTAACCAGCTCTTTAACACATTTAGCAGATTTTAGATACAACGTCCTTAAATTCAAAGCATATGGAAATCTATGAGGGATCAATGAGGTGATGGTCTTTTCGGCTAGCGGTTAAATTTTTGGCTAATCAGTAACTAAAGGTTTTTTCCATTCCGTTCCGATTAAAAGAATAGTTTCTAGTGTCAGCTTTTTTAAGACTAAAGTTTAACATTTGTCAATTTTTTAGCCTAACGGCTGAAGTCTCTTTGTCGTTTTAGGGCGACGGCTAGCCCCATTGACACCCTCATCCATACGGAAAAGATGCAATTCTGCACAATTTGTCATAATGGGACTCCTAAAGTACAATTATAAAAGCATCATGGTAAAAGGTATACGGCTGAACGGCTGATCAAAAAACAACTATTTTTCTTGTTTCTTCCTACATTTTTAATACACTCTAGTAAGACTCAAAGTGAGTATTTTATCCGATTTCGCTGTTAGATAGGCTACTTTTTCGTACTCTAGCGGCTTCCTGCGTGCGTTACAACAGAGCAGAGCACAGACAAGGCTTCTCTATTTGTTATATGTACTAAACAAATCGAGAAGCGAAAAATCAAAATGACCGGGCGGCCACAAATCTAACGCAGAATCCAAGCGCATATACTGTAGTTTTATTTCAACTCACTGCCAAATTAATCTTCCCCGTGCAACCGACGCTACGCTACAGTTTGCTTCAAAAATTTCCAGTTTAGAGGTTTCTAACAGCCCGCATACACATCAACCTAAACACACGACCGTTGAAAGCCAGCTTGGTAACCCTACCTCCTTTTCAAACTAAGCCTCGCCGGGGACCACACCGTCAGTTATCATCAATAAATTGTTTTAGAATCACGTATTTGTGGCCGCCCGGTCATTTTGAGCTTGGATTTTTCGCTTCTCGGATGGTGCGTTCGGAAATGGAGTGTTCAGTCTTGGGCTTTTCTTATGCACGTTAAAAACCTCGAAATGGATAACTCGCTGAAATGGGCTCTTTTCATCAAAGTAAGCGGTCAGATAACAAGCAATACACTGTAGAAGTAAGGTGAGGTATTTTTATTGAGAATTTGACGTATTTTTTTTATTCCTGAAAGCGGTCGTAAATATTCCCATGCAAAACTATTATAATTCCGCCATGACTGTTATTGCGCAGGATGATCATCTCATAGCTGGAGCTTGGGCTGCCTGTGGTCGAATAGACAATCGCAAGCTCCCTAACTTTAACTCGCCCCCATAAGACGCCTCAGGCTATTTTGAATGCTGAATGTGAAGTTTTAAGGCTTTTACAGGATCCGATGAGTTATTATGGATCTTTTTTTTGTATTTTTAAGCGGCAGAATTGTGCATTTGTTCTCTATATTCAAACTGATACTCTAGCTCTTCTAACTTAGATGGACGGATTTCAGCCAAAAATAGCCCAAATCAGCGGATCGTAAAAACCCCTTTATTCATGGAGCAGTAAGTGCTGGTTGGAGTAAATGCTTGACTGACATAACTGACAAAGGGATACACTTGGACAATAAGAGCGTGCTGGTAAAATATGCAGATGATACAACCATTATCTCGCCTGTGATAGGTGATAATGACAATTCTATCGCACTGATTAATCAGTTTTCCCAGTGGTCTAGAAGTAATGGGATGTGTAGCAATCCATCTAAGTGCAAGGAAATCATTTTCCGCAAGAAAGGTTGTACAATAGAGTTTCCGATGGTGTCTGGAATACCACAGACAAAAGAGCTTACTATTTTAGGGGTAACATTTCAGGAAGACAGTAGGTTCATAACACATATTCGGGAAAAACTAATTAAAGCAAACAAGTGCCTGTTCATTTTAAGATCTTTAAGGAAAGAAGGGTACAATCTGGCCGAAATAGACCATCTGTTTCTAAATCTGGTTCTACCAAATATATTATACGGGCTGTCCGTATTTGGCGCTGTAAATTCCGAATTAACAACAATCCAATGTTTCTTAGATCGATGTTATAAGCGCAAGTATACATCCGATCACATTAATGTTTATGAATTGTTAGTTCAACAGGACACGCGTATCTTCAAGAATGTTTTTAATAATACAATACACCCTTTAAGAGCTATAATGCCAAAAAAGAAATTAACCAAGTACAATCTGAGGAAAGAGACAAGTCACCATCCTAAAATAAACACTGATAGGTTCAAAAACACGTTTGTTAATCGCTTAATTTTTAAACATAATCTAGTCTTATAATTTTTATCTTGATTTTCTCTGTAATTTATATATATACCTTCTTTTAATGTTGTAACATAGGATATGTGATTATTTATCTTATGACTTAATAAAGATTCAATAATAAATAATAATAATAAATAAATAAATAACATATACTAATCTTAGACAACACAAAAATTAACATGATATAAAAAGGGCACTGCTTCGTAAGAAAACCCAGTTTCACTTTCATGTTGATGTCGTTGATTGCGGAATGTGACTTTGTTGCTTCTTTTTAATAAAACTATCGACGCCTGCTGCTATAATTCCAGACGCTCTCAAAACGGTAAGTTTAAAAGTTGATATTCTAGATTTCAATCACAAATATTTAATCCACAGAAGCGGAAACTAAAAAATTTGCAATGAAACTATTTCGCAATGGCATCCCCATGATGATTACTGCATCTAACTTAGAAGCATCTCTGAATTTTTCAAGCTGGTAAAGTTCATTTCTACATAGTATTCATCACACAAACGATTTCTTTTTTAAGGTATTAAACCAAAACTTAAAATCGTTATTCAATGATTTGGTTTATGTTTCGAATGATTTAGTATACATACTTGCTGTTTCAGCATTTATTTACTGAAGAGAGCAATAGGTGACTAACAGCCGATTGATTCAAGGAACAGAGTCTTCGGTCGAAAAAGAGATAAACAAGAACACAAGAGGCACATTCAATCAGGTATATGAATAGAAATAAACCACAATTCTTGTCTCAAGTTCTTGTTACCACAGGATAATTTCGAAGGTTCCGACTAAATTTATCGCTTTTGTCACTGTAATATGTAAGGAGATAAATCCTTCCACATCCAAGAACATAATGTTTTGATAATTGAATCAATCAATTATGTTTATTGAGTCTTAACAACAATTACCGGACAAGCTCAACCCTGAAACCAAGATCCACGAGACTAAAATTCTAACTAACTTATTCTATGGGAGTTTTGCAATTTCCTGGGCCATTTTGAAACCCTCTCTGTGCCTATTTGAAGAAACAAAAATAGGCACTGATGCTTATTGTCACGAGATGAATAAACTCCTCCAGGACCTGTTGTAAACAACAAAACAAGGGTCGAGATGCCACGAATAAAGAAGAATTTAACGTTAACAAACGAGATAATTGAATGTGGTTTTTCTACAGACTTTGAAAAATGTCCATCACTGAGTAATTAGCTCCAATCAGAGTTGAGGATTGATTTTCGTCGATCAAGGACAAATGCTGTCTGTTCGATTCTGTCGTTTTCTGTCGCTTACAAAAAAAACTAACAAAGGTCCTCGCAATTCAAATGAACAAATCAGTCTCACGGATGTTGAGGAGACGTCAGTAAACCAGTGAAAGTTCCTTTGATTTATTGTTTTTTGCATCGCTTCCCGGTTAAAAGGCACATTGAGCTTCGGTCAAAACTGTTGAAATTGAGAATTATTTATAATCCATGGAATGAAAAAATGGTCTTTCCAGGAACTTACTTTCAAAACAAGATCGCTCAAGGACAGGAAACTCGAACTCAACTGGTGACGGCTAAGTTGAGGGATCTTATTAATCAGGTTTAAACAGTTCTAACATCGCGCAATAACGAAAGAGCGACTTCTATTAAAAACAAGAACTATGCCATAGGAAGAAAAAAAAAGTACAAAACAGGATGATAGTAAGATCATAATAAAAGCAATGGTCCTCATTGCTGTCACTACGCAAAAAGAAAACAAATTTCTACCATGGCTAAACCTAAAGATGCTCATGACTTTTTGTCCACAAGTCACAACAATCACAAAGAAACTTATTAAGGCAGACAAACCGCTTCCATTATAAGCTGCCCTCAGGACAGCATTTTTATGTATTAATTCTCTTGTGTTTAGGCAAGCTGGATTTTAATTCGTCCGTAACGTGTGTTGATGGCAAAAGGAAAGTTTTCTTTTTCTCTATCTATAGAAAAATTCATATATATATATATATATATATATTCAAAATTCACCTTTTCTAAAGAATCTTATCAAGTGATGAGATGTACATTCTTTATCTGCCTCAGCCTATTTTGTGCGCTGGATGTGAAAGTTAGAAAGATCCGATGAGTCATTATGGACCTTTCTCTTGTATTTTCAAGCGACATAATCGTACATTTGTTCTCCATATTCAAACTGATACCTTGTTATAACTTAGATGGATGGATTTGAACCAAAAATAGCCCAAAGCGGCAGATCATCAAGACTCCTTTATTCATGGAAGAGTGCGTGCTGCTCTGAATGCTTCACTGACATAACTGAAAAAAGTGTCAAGTCACATCATTTGCAAATCTTAGACAGCACAAATAAACATTATGTTAAGAAGCCGCGCCGCTTCGCAACAAAACCCGGTTTCATTTTCATGTTGATGTCGTTGATTGTGGAATGTGACTTTGTTGCTGCTTTTTAAATGAAACTATTGACGCCTGCTACCATAATTCCAGAAGCTCTCAAAACGGTTAGTTAAAAGTTGATATTCTAGATTTCAATCACAAATATTCAAGCTAAGTAGCGGAAACTAAGGCATTTAGAGTGGAACTATTTCGCATTGGCATAGGTATGATGATTACTACAACAAATTTAGAGGCATCTCCGGATTTTCAAAGCTGGTAAAGCTCATTTCGGCACAATACTCATAATTCAATCGATTTCTTTCTATGGATAGTAAACTAAAACGTAAGTTCGTTATTATTTGATTTGGTTGATATTTCAATGATTTAATATGCATACCTGCTTTTTTAGCATCATTTACTGAAGGAAGCAAGAGGTGATTATTAGCCAATTGAATCAAGGAACAGAGTCTTCGGTCCAAACAAAGATAAACAAGAACGCAAGAGGCACATTCAATCAGGTATATGACTGGGTTGTGATTCATGATTTCATGATTGTTTAGTTTAATTAGCTGCATTCAAAGAATATCATTGCAAAGGGCCGTAAAATATACCCTGCAGTGCAGCCGTCTTATAAGGAGAAGTTAATGTTAAGGGGTTCACGATCGTTTATTCAACCCGCCATGTTTGAAATTACGCTCGTTAATTTCAGAAAACAATGGGCAAGTAGCTCTTTCAAGCGACGAGATTAATTTTGGAATTGACAAGATCTTAATCCCAAACGCGATGCTAATTATGGCAAGAAAGCAAAACTGTGTTGACTGATTTTAACTGACGCTTTGCGACCTTGGAACTCTTCATTAGAACGGCGGATATCATCTTCAGTGTTGATATGTCCTAGAAGTGTGGTTCAATGGAATATTTTTTTGTGAAATCGTACACTTTTCAGAATTTTCAACACAAAGTTGTTAGGCAATTTTCTGTTCATATCGAAAAACTGATCTCCAAGCGGTCATGTAATATCCTCTAGAAGTCTTTGGCTTCGTTTTTAGAAGGGTTGATATTATTTTTTGGTGTAAATATTTTAATTTTTTTCCCAAAAGTATTGTTCAAAAGGAAATTTGAAGTTAGAACTGTACAATTTCAGAAAAAAAAAGTAGTTTAATCCAGGTTAGCATTTTCAAATATATTGCTCTTAACTATCCACAATACGACGTTTAATCATATGAAAACACATACATTTTTTACGTTCTTCCACTTTCAACACTAAAAGATCCGAAAACGCAGATAACAGCGACAGTGTGTGATGCATTTTCCTCTATGTTATCTAAACACCATGCCTATTTTAAGACACAAAAATAGGCACTGATACTTACTGTCATGAGATGAACAAACCCCTCTAGGATCACTTTCATGTTGCTTGTAAACAACAAAACACGGATCGAGATGCCACGAATAAAGAATATATTCAAAATTCACCTTTTCCAAAGAATCTTAACAAATGATAAGCGGAAACTAAGGCCTTTAGAGTGGAACTATTTCGCATTGGCATACAGGTATGATGATTACTACAACAGATTTAGAGGCATCTCCGGATTTTCAAAGCTGGTAAAGCTCATTTCAGCACAATACTCATAAAACAATCGATTTTTTTCTAAGGATAGTAAACTAAAACGTAAATTCGTTATTATTTGATTTGGTCGATGTTTCAATGATTTAATATGCATACTTGCTGTTTTAGCATTCATTTACTGAAGGAAGCAAGAGGTGATTATTAGCTGATTGAGTCAAGGAAGAGTCTTCGGTCCAAACAGGGCTAAACAAGGACACAAGAGGCACATTCAATCAGGTATATGAATAGATTGTGATTCATGATTTCATGATTGCTTATTTTAATAAGCTGCATGTAAAGAATATCAATGTAAAGGGGTCGTAAAATATGATGTGCATTCATGACTCCGTATAGCGTCATTAAGCAAGTGCAATAAATGAGACAAACTTCTTCCGTTGTTATCCATCCTGAAGACAGTTACGAACGGAGATGTCGCTATCCGTTTCTCGAAGTGCACTAATTTTTTTAAGCACTTCTTTATTAGGGAACTGTTCGCTTCTCGAAACAGATTATGTGTGCAGATAAGTGAGAGAGCATATTTTCGCGCCAGATTTAGCCTACTGCCTGTTTTGTTATGATCGTAAAGTAATTCAAGGGGCGAAAGAAAGCTGGACTCTAAAAGGAATAACCGAATAAAACATACAAAAGACAATTTAGAATAAACAAGAAGGATAATTATAAATTCGCCTATGGCTTTCCATACCTAAAATTACTCATGTGTAAATTAATTCTTGTCTCTAGTTTTTGTTACAGCAGCATTAATTCGAATGTTCCTACTAAATTTGTCCCTTTTGCTCCTGTAATATGTAAGGAGATAAACCCTTCCGCGTCCAAGAATATAACGTTTTGATCATTAAATCAATCAATTATGTTTCTTGAGTCTTATCAACAAATACCGTACAAGCTCAACCCGGCAACCAAACACAATGAGGCTAAAATTCTTATATTCATTTAAACATTCAAACTCTTAATGGAAGTTTTACAATTTCTTAAAACCCCCCTAAGTCTATTTGAAGGAACAAAAATAGGCACTGATGCAACAAAACAACAAACACGGGTCGAGATGCTACGAGTAAAGAAGAATTTAAAGTTATCAAACGAGATAATTGAATGTGGTTTTTCTACAGACTTTGAAAAATGTTCATCACTAAGAAATTAGCTCCAATTAGAGTTGAGGATTGATATTCGTTGATCAGGAACAAATGCTGTCTGTTCTGTCGTTTTCTGTCACTTAAAAACAGCTAAACAAAGGTCTTCGCAATTCAAATGAAGAAATCAGTAGAACAGATGTCAAGGAGTAGTCAGTAAAAAAGGAAAAGCTTCTTTGATTTTTGTTTTTTGCATCGCTTCCCGGTTAAAAGGTACATAATGCTTTCGTCAAAACCGTTGAAATTGAAAATTGTTTATAATCCATGGAATGTAACAGGGGATCTTTCAAGGAACTTACTTTCAAAACAAGGTCGCTCAATGACAGGAAACTCGAACTCAACTGATGACAGCTAAGTTGAGGGATCTTACTAATCAGGTTTAAACAGTTTTAACATCGCGCAATACTTAAACAGTGGCGTGTATTAAAAACAAGAACTATGCCATAGGAAGAAAAAACAATGTAAAACAAGGTGATAGTAAAATCGTAGTAAATGCAGTGGTCCTCATTGTTGTCACCACGCTGATTAAGAATGACTAACCCACAGGCATACGAAAGTGATAAAGAATTAGGAAGCGAAACAAAACAAAACAAGTGAACAGAAAAAAAAAATTCTTACGATGGCTAAACCTATTGATGTTCGTGACTTTTTTTTCACAAGTCACAACAATGACAAAGAAACTTGTTGAAGCACTCCGAAACTTCTTCCATTGTAAGCCGCCCCGAGGCCAGGTTTTTGACGTAGTCATTCTCTTGTGTTTAGTCAAGCTGGATTTTAATTCGTCCGAAACGCGTGTTGACAGCAAAAAGAAAGTTTACTTTTTCTCTACCTATAGCAAGATTCCTATAAATTCACCTTTTCTAAAGACGTGCGTGATGTTTAGTAAGATCTTATCAAATGATGAGATGTATATTCTTTATCTGCCCCAGGCTATTTTGAACGCTGAATGTAGAATTGAGAAGCTTTTACAGGATTCGATAAGTCATTATGAATCTTTCTCTAGTATTTCCAAAGCCACATAATCGTACATTTGTTCTCCATACTCAAACTGATACCTTCTTCTTACTTAGATGGATAGATTTGAGGCAAAAGTAGCCCAGATCGGCAGACCAGAAAGACTTCTTTATTCATGTAAGAGTAGGTGCTGCACTGAATGCTTCATTGACATAACTGACAAAAGGGTCAAGTCATATCATTTACTAATCTTAGACAGTACAGAAATTAACTTTAAAAAAAAAAAGCCAAGCCCCTTCGTAAGAAAACCCGGTTTTACTTTCATGTTAATGTCGTTGATTTCGGAATATGGCT
Organism: Pocillopora verrucosa; assembly: GCF_036669915.1. Lineage (NCBI taxonomy): Eukaryota > Metazoa > Cnidaria > Anthozoa > Scleractinia > Pocilloporidae > Pocillopora > Pocillopora verrucosa. The sequence goes on from NC_089312.1 coordinate 7,393,638, forward strand.
TTGTGAGTGCTTTTTAAATGAAACTATCGATGCCTGCTACTATAATTCCAGAAGCTCTCAAAACGTTTAAAAGTTGATATTCTAGATTTCAATCACAAATGATTCAGCGCTCAGGAGCGGAAACTAAGGTATTTAAGTGAAACTATTTCGCAATGGCATCGCTGTGATGATTACTGTAACTAATTCAGAAGCATCTCTGGTTTTGTTTTTCAAAGCTGGTAAAGTTCATCTCGGCATAATACTCGTCAAACAAACGATTTCTTTCTGAGGGTGGCAAACTTTGTTTTATTTTCCATAATTTTTTGACGCAATCTAGCATATTCTAGTGAAACGATGTGGCTGTTTTTATTTTTTTATTTTATTTTTTTATTTTTTTCATCAACGTGAGAAATGGCTTCGCAAAAGCCTCCACTACTGCCGTAAATACGAGTTGATATTTGCGCACTCTATATCCTCCAAACGACAATCCGTGAGCGTAGCTACCCTTAATCCGATCGAAGATGCTTTTCCCAGACACTTTAGTGCTTCGTCGAAAACGGAATCGAAACTAGAACTTTTTCATCAACAGAGTTTGCCATCTTTCTCTTTTTCCTCCAAGAGCGAAATGTCCAAATGACACATTCGGCTTGGGATTCGGCTGGAGCTTAATCGTACCAATCAGGAATTCCGTTCGTGGACGAACGGAGTTTGGTAAAATAAACATATTCAATGACCTCAGGCAGGCGTAATCTTCAGTCCCCCACTCCCACCCCTCTCCACATATTTGACCGTTGACCGCCCTCTTGGTACAAATTTTTTTCTATTCCCAGCCTTTCGCTGTCATTAAAATAAAAGATGGCGGCCATACTTTTCGCTAAGAAAATACTGAGCACTCGCTCGTCGGGGCTGCCATTTACCATCTCATATCCAACGCACGCTTACGGAATAATTATAAACCGACTATTGACCTCTAGGCAACACGCGCGGGAATTAAATGAGCCAAACTTATCTTTTTGAGCTATGTTATCTCAGTCTTTTAGCACATAATAAAACAGCTATTCATCTTAATGTCGGCGCTCGCCGACTCGCAGCTCGGTAAATATCTACCACTAGCCTCCTCCATTTCGGTGAATAGTTGTTAACATACTACAGCCCACTACAGGAAATATGTTTGAAGTGGGGGGCTAGCAGTTCCTCAAACAACGACTGTGAAAAAAAAGAAGTCAGTCTTGGCTATCAACTCAACCAACGTCAATGCTGACGTGATGAAGTGATGAGATAACCTGGTAGGAATTTATGGTTTCGGTTTTGTGGCTTTATGCCCCTGAATGAGTCAAACTGAATAACTAGCAAATTTCTGTAATGCAATGCAGTTATGTTTACACATTGTAAGAATAGGCCATTTTGCGTGAGAGCTTGGGCCCGAGTAGCAATTTTGCATTCCTCAGCTTATAGTTAGCTCTATTGTGATGTTTTTCATTTGTCATCGTAATTCAATTTTGAATCCAGTAATCAATCTCCCCATTACTTGCAACTGTTTTGAAATTGCTATGGTTAAAACGATTTCCGCAGCAGTTCTTTTAGGCTATCTCGCCCTCCATTAAAGGATCATGCTTTTTGGTGGGTAACGTGACACTCACCAGAACGGCTGCGACTGGTAATGAGAGGGTGAATGAGCTAACAACGGACAAAATTGTGATTTTTTTATAGGGGCTGACTAAAAATGGCCACTGCAATAGAATACTCTTCAGAGCAATTAAACTACTACAGAATTTGCTATGTTGTCACCGATGTACTAACAGAGGGCTTGCGAATAATTTTTAAACAAGAATGGGACAATCGCTACCGGAGAACACGGGGAGAATGGAAAGATCAACCTAACAATGGACTGGACTTTTGGAATGGCGAATCCTCGCGAAACAGAAGCCGAAACGCACGTCTGCTGACAACCATAAAAAACGGTGACACAGCTGAATGGGATTGCACCATGCTGTTTTATGCCATTCTTTTTTCAGACTGCATCCATCGCCTGAATTCAACAGTTAAGTCACACGTGGATGACCTCAGGAAGTTGCGTAATGAAGACTTTGCGCATATGCCACGAGGACACCTTTCGGAAAAAGATTTCCAAAGAGTGATTTTAAGAGTTAAAAATGCATTTCTTGCACTCGGTCTTCCCATACAGAAAATCCAAGATATCCAAAATCAAACAAGTTTCCCAACGGAAGAATTGACAAATATATTGAAGAAAGTGGACACTCTCAATCAAGACGTTCAAGAGAAAGAAAAGAAACTGCAAGAAAAAGATAATGAACTTCTCGAGAGGGGTAAGGAGCTGCTAGAAAAAGAGGAGCAGCGACAGGTCCTTGAGCAGCAGCTTCTTATAAGTGTGTCTCCATTTTGTGTTCTTCCCCTAAAACCTACACACGACGTCACAGGCCGCGATTCTGAGGTTAGTAAAATTACCCAACAGCTCAGAACCCTCAAATATGCTAATGATGATGCTCTAAGCACCTTGTATATATCTGGAAATCCGGGAAGTGGAAAATCGCAGCTGGCTCGTTTGGTAGCCAAGCGGTTTTACGACGAAGTCAAAAAAAATCCTGACACAGCTTCATTTGTTATGACCCTAAATGCTGAAAATTCAGAATCGTTTTTGGAATCCTATGTCGTTTTCGCTCGACACTGTAAATGTCCAGAGTATGCAGTTACAAACACTCTCAATTCCACAGACCTATGTGCAGACGAAAAGATTAGAAGTCTTAAGACGCTGATAGGCGCGAGAATTTCTTACTATACGTCATGGCTGCTGGTAGTCGATAACGTCATTAATGTTTCTCAAATACATGGACACTTACCAGATGTAGGAGACGAACACTGGGCAAGAGGCCAGTTGCTGATAACAACACAAGACGCTGTTTCTATCCCTTTGACAAATTCTGCAATCCAACATGTCTCAGTCAGCGAAGGAATGCATCCAGATGATGCCCGCTCGTTGTTAACACTCCTGTCAGGGGTGAATGACGGTGAAATGGAAGATGAAGTTGCACGGGCATTAGACTATCAACCTCTTGCCTTAGCGGGTGCCTCCCTTTATGTGCGAGATGTTCGGCAGAGTAAAGCGTCTGTCAACTTTGGCTGGGGCGACTATCTGGAGAAACTTGCAGGCGGTCGACGAAATACGACAGAGGCTATTCTTACTGAGACAAATCCAAGCTACAAGAAGTCCATGACAACAGCAATAACGCTTGCAGTGGAAAAAGCGATGACGACCGACAGAGTTATTAATCACCTGTTCACTTTTCTTGCTCTTTGTTCACCTCAGCCAATACCTCAAGACGTCGCTGTCAATTACATCATAGGAATTGATGAAGAATTTAGTGATAAAGAGTGGATCGCAGGGAGGATAAATCGATGTTCATTGATATTATCTGAAGAAGAAGGAAACAGCGTCTATATCCGAGTGCATGGAGTTGTTCGATTTGTACTTGATTCTTTAAAAACAAATTTTGCAAAGGATTTATACATCAAAGCCGTCGTTGGGGCTGTTGCATCATTTGCCAAGGTCGATAACTTTGATACCTTTATCATCGGCTCGAAAGTTGTTCCCCACCTAAGAAAATTGATCCTGAAGGATAAAGATCTATTTCCTATACAAGAATCACCTCCAGTCAGCAAAATGGGTGTTGTTCTCCTACAAGATTATCTTAATGGCCTTCCGATCCTCGGACAAATGTGTCTCAACCATTGTGAATACAAAGCTGCAATGAACTACTTCGAAACGGCCTTAGAAATCAAACACTCATGTAACGCAAACGAAACTCTAGAAAAAGCAGAACTGTACCTCTCTGTGGGAATCGCACACACATATATGGGTAACTTAGAGCAAGCCAAGAAGTTCAATGAAAGTGCACTGGACATTTATGTGAAACACCTCCGACCTGACCATGTAAATGTCGCAACTTCTTACGATAACCTGGGTACTGTATACAGAAATCTAGGTGATTTCCAGCAAGCAAAGGACAGCCATGCACGAGCACTGGACATTTATGTGAAACAACTCGGACCTGACCATGTAAATGTCGCAACTTCTTACGATAACCTGGGTACTGTATACAGAGATCTAGGTGATTTCCAGCAAGCAAAGGACAGCCATGCACGAGCACTGGACATTTATGTGAAACAACTCGGACCTGACCATGTAAATGTCGCAACTTCTTACGATAACCTGGGTGCTGTATACAGAGATCTAGGTGATTTCCAGCAAGCAAAGGACAGCCATGCACGAGCACTGGACATTTTTGTGAAACAACTCGGACCTGACCATGTAGATGTTGCAACTTCTAACAATAACCTGGGTATTGTGTACAGAAATCTAGGTGATTTCCAGCAAGCAAAAGACAACTATGTACGTGCACTAGACATTTATGTGAAACAGCTCGGACCTGACCATGTAAATGTGGCAACGTCTTATAATAACCTGGGTGTTGTGTCCAGTAGTCTAGGTGATTTCCAGCAAGCAAAGGACAGCCATGCACGTGCATTGGACATTTATGTGAAACAGCTCGGACCTGACCATGTAAATGTCGCAACTTCTTACGATAACCTGGGTGCTGTATACAGAAATCTGGGTGATTTCCAGCAAGCAGAGGATAGCCATGCACGTGCACTGAACATTCGTCTCAAACAGCTCGAACCTGAGCACGTAGATGTCGCAACTTTTTATAATAGCCCTGGGTATTGTGTACAGAAATCTAGGTGATTTTCAGCAAGCAAAGGACAGCCATGCACGCGCACTGAACATTCGTCTCAAACAGCTCAGGCCTGACCATGTAGTTGTCGCAACTTCTTTCAATAACCTGGGTATCTTGTTCAAAAATGTAGGTGATTTCCAGCAAGCAAAGGACAGCTATGCTCGTGCACTGGACCTTTATGTGAAGCAGCTCGGACTTGACCATGCAAATGTCGCAACGTCTTACAATAACCTGGGTACTATATACAGAAATCTAGGCGATTTTCAGGAAGCAAAGGACAGCAATGCACGTGCACTGGTCATTCGTCTGAAACAGCTTGGACCTGAGCATGTAGATGTCGCAACTTCTAACAATAACCTGGGTATTGTGTACAGAAATCTAGGTGATCTCCAGCAAGCAAAGGACACCCATGCACGTGCACTGGACATTTATGTGAAGCAGCTCGGACCTGAGCATGTAAATGTCGCATGTTCTTACGATAACCTGGGTATTGTATGCAAAGATCTAGGTGATTTCCAGCAAGCACAGGACAGCTATGCATGTGCACTGGACATTTATGTGAAACAGCTAACACATGAGCAAGTACATGTCGCAACTTCATGCAATAACCTGGGTATTGTATACAGAAATCTAGGTGATTTCCAGCAAGCAAGAGACAGTCATGCACATGCACTGGACATTCGTCTCAAACAGCTCGGACCTGAGCATGTAGATGTCACAACTTCTTACAATAACCTGGGTATTGTTTACAGAATTCTAAGTGATTTCCACGCATGTGTGCGTTCTTACGTGCGAATTTTAAGACTAATTAATAACAAATCTCGTTAAGGATACAATATGGTTAATTAATGGGTAACGAATATTTTTTCAGAATCAGGCTCAGTTTAATCGCTTACGACCGTACCCACTGCTAAGCATTTCTTCTCCTATATAAGCGTTTAGACATATTTGAATTCTGAAGAGGAAGCAGTTGACTGTTTATCATTGTGAGACACTCTGTTACTTGTTCCAAAACCACAATTCGATTGATCGGATCTCTTCATTTTCGTGAGTTTTAGAGAAGTCAAAGTTGACTAACGCGAACACTCGTCATGACGACTTTCAGGATCTTCAGTAGAACAATTTATATACAGGGAGAGGTTTTTTGCTGTAAAAGAGGATGCAGAATGTATTTCTAACTTTACAATTCAATTTTTTTTCTCACAGTATCCTTTTCATATCCACAACACCCCTTTCACTAAGAGATCTATGGAGAGTAGAATGTCTGTATCCGTGTTACTCTGTAAAGCTTAGGTATTTAATTTGATTTCTTCTCTAATTTGGTCTTTTACCTGAAAATAAAATCGGAGACATTGCAAAATAACTGGTAGAAAATACGGTAGTTCTTCAGCAATCACATCCTGATTATATTAAAAATCATTTTTAAATATGAAATCCGTCATGTTTTTGTAGGTAAAATCTTACAGCGCTAAGCTTCATTATGCTTGTATCACTTACCATAAGCATAGTAATTTTTCATGCGGTGTTTGCTCGCGCTGGAACACAGTTCCTTTGTTTTGAAAACGTTATCAGCAAAACTGAAAAAAAAACTAAAATCGATTCTTGGTAAGCTTCGTAGCAAATTAAAATGCTTTAAGAAAGTTTAAATGATAGGTCCACCCTACTCAACATCGCCATTTCTGAGAATCGCGCCATTGGGAATACACAAACAAACAAATAAATACACCTAAATCATTCAAATATCTAAGTTTCTAGTAGTAGTTAAATAGTATAATCGGATTATTTTATTCAGCGGTTTATCAATGGAGATATTAGAAGGAAAAAGCGTTCGGGACTCAAATATGAATATTCCTGTTCTTTCTAAGAACGCAGAGGGTCTCGAGGAGTGAAGAAGCAGCACCGAAAAAAAAAACCGGTAAATTAGAGTTTAGCTGGCGACTATTCCAACATAATTGAATGCGAAGTTCGACAGACAAACATTATAATTTATGAATATTCATTCGGTCGTTCCCGTGCAAAGAAAATTAATTCCGCTTTGAAAATAGCTGCCGTTCGAGGAGAAGTCGACGATCTCCCCGCGAGGTGCATCTCGTTGCTGCAAGAAGTTAAAGATCTCATTGAGGCATATAACAGCGGTCATGAAAATGCGGACGAAACAGCTGCTTTCACGTTAAGCGAAAGACAGGCTCGGCCATCGTGTACAGTGCAACAACATCAGGGAAATGCCACTCATTAGAGGGTGATGCAGAATTTTCGATCACTCTTCGCTCCTTATTCAGCCGCCTGTTCCTCTTCCGCCTCTACAAGACCTTAAGCGGCTAAAAAACCCCGGATCTTTCAAGTCAAAGAGACCTGGACTCGCAACTTTTTCTGCCTTGGGTCCACACGAGCTACTTCTGTCCCTTCACGTGCGCAAAAAAATTGCGTTGCAGAGTGCTCAGGGCTTGGACGCCGGAAAGTGATTTTTTTTTGTTTAAGGGAACTGCACTTGATGTAATGTCAACCCTACAATTCTTATAATGTTAGTTCAGATAATTTAGTATTGGATCAACTAATTATTCCCAAATTGATATTTTTCTTTGTTCTCATCACTTCTTTGGTTGATATTGTAGAGATATTGTGAGGAAAATTCTGTCTTGATCATTCATAGGGGTGAAAGGATTAAAGGAGCTCTATTATATGCCTCTTGCAACATCTAGAGATTCCTGTTAATTCTTGGCAGGAACACATGGTGTAAAGCAAACAGATTGTAATACAAACAAATAAAATCTGATTTTAAAATTTAAATGTTATGACGTAATGACTTCAATCAGGGGTCACCCCGACCTTAATTGTTGGGGGGGGGGGAAGGGTAGGGGGTATGAACCCTTCATTTAAAGTACCTCTGACTCTCACTTCCCATCCCTTTCCTGCAGTGGTTCCCTTCTCTATGCCCTAAGATGTTTCTAAAATTTTCAAGGTTCCCTCAACCTCAGGATGTCTCCTTCCCACCCTCCCTTTTCCCACCCCGTTTCAAGAGCTTCCACCCTCCTGTCTCCACCAACCCCGTCGATTTGAAAATCACAGGCTAAGACCAGCTATTGTAAGTTTAAGTTTTGACATTTCAAACTTTCTGGTTGGAAGAGTTTCAACGTTTGTCATGTTTTGTGTATATTTTTTCTTTGTCCCAAACATATGACAAAAACTAATTATCACTTTTTTTGTCAAGCTCAAAAATCTACCATCTTTCTTTCTTGATTATTATGTTTTATCAACCTGATTAATTTGACGATCATGGATTGAATCTTTGGTACCTGATAAGTTTGCGATTGTCATCGATGTGTCAGAGTGCCAGTGGGCTTGCAACTTGGTAGCCTCTTGTATTTAAACCACAGGACGAAATCCCAAGGTTCCGCATTTCTTAAACGTGACGGAAACATAAAGCTTCATGTTTACGCTACATTCACGTTTTGTGGAAACGTGTTATACCACGTCTTAGCGATTCTATCAAGTTTCCGTCATGTTTCCGGAACGGTAATGTCAAGTTACGTTTCCGTCATATTTAAGTCAAAACGTTTCCGCTGTTGTTCGTTTCCGTTACGTTTCTGCAAACGGAGTTTAAATATCCCTGTTGAATTTTTACAAAGAAAACAAACCGATCGTGGTTTTGTGCGTGGTTTTTACTATATTGACGAATTTAAAACGTAAGGAAACTGCACTTATAAATAATGACATGATAAATATAGATTTTCAGAACAACTATCGTCAGAAAGTTTATATATGAATTAGTAACTCCGGCTGCTGATACGACTTGCAAAGTAATAAAATTAATATTATAACGCAGCATGAAATCACCAATTTACTCATCTTCATTTCTTGCGTAAAAAACGAATTCCGTGTCCCGTAAACATGCGTTAACGCAGAGACTGCGCAAAGACTCTGAAATCGATATTAAAGGCGCGTAAAGGGCGTAGATTGGGATGGTTATAGTTCGCGGATCAATATTGAAAGAACTACCAAAATATGTGAAATAAATGTGTCTGATAGGTCATTAGTGAATTATCGAATGATTTGGATGTGTTTCTTCGTGAACTCATTATGCTTCTTTAAGTTTCTTTAGGAACTTTTGCGCACTGCAATTGACGGACCTTTAGCAGTCTTTAAGCGCAGCTAGTCTCTATGCGTCTCAAATTCTTTTTACGAATCCTTGCGCACTGTTCTTTACAGACTTTTAATGGTTCTCATAATTACCCACTGTTATGTACGGACCTCTAGCTCTCTTGATCCACAGCTTGTCTTTGCGCGTCTTCAAATATCTTTACGAATCTTTACAAACTGTTCTTTACGGGCCTCTAACGGCCTTTAGGCAGAGATAATCTTCACACGTCTTTAATTTTCTTTACGAATCTTTACGCACTGTTTTTACGGACCTTTAGCGGTCTTTACACATTGTTCTTTACGAGCCTCTGACGGCCTTTAGGCAGAGATAATCTTCACACGTCTTTAATTATCTTCACGAATCTTTACACCCTGTTTTTAAGAACCTTCATCACTCTTTACTCATAGCTATTCTTTGTCAGCCGATTGGGTCATGTCAGGCTGTTGGTCCACTGAAATCAATTTGGTCATTTGAGGCAGTTGGCTCATTCGAGATAATTGGATCGCTGAAACCGTTTAGGTCATTGTGGGTTGACATTTGAGGCCGTCACTGGAACCGATCCGCGATTAAATTGTAATCATTATTACTTCCCATAAGGTCTAAAGCTGTCTAAATCAACGTTAGTCAAACCACGGGCGGCTAAGCGTACTGTGGGTAATTTTGGGGTTGAAAGGTCATTCTCGGAAATACCTGAAAATAAATTGGCATTGAGGTTAAGCGTCAGCGTCTGCCTTAAAAAATAATAATAAAATAAAAAAAAACTAAAAAGATAATAAAGGCAAGAAATGTAACGCGTTTGGTCTCCTTACCTTTATTTAGTGGTCGCTTCAGGCCGTTTTAGCCTTATTTTGTCGACAATTTTTGAACCTCATGTTCTGCACCATATAGAAATAAAGGTAAGGAGACTTATCATGTTATATTGCTTGCTATTCTCCGTTTAATTTTTTATCTTAATTCTTTATTATATTTCATCTTTGAACTCCACAAGCTTACGATATTCACAATCCGAAAGCGCGGAACTATAGTGATTCTTGTCTTTGAACGTGAGAAGTATTTCTTCAACTAAACTGGTTGCTAAAATAAAACTTGTATTTTGGTGTACTCTTAATTCAAATCACGTCTTTTTACATCTATTTTTGGATTTGGATCCAGTTTAAGCTGTATCCTGTTTGGGAAGCGCCTACAAAGAATTTGCTCCATTTTCAATACCCATTTTGACCAATTCTACGTTCCAGGACTGCATAGGACACATGCAACAAAAGATAGCTCAATGAGGAAACCAAACATTTTAACGGTTCATTTTGAGCAAAAAATTGTTCGATCCATACACAGCCTTTTCCCGCGGACAGCAAACTGCAAGTGGTTCTTTTTTCTTTTTACGTAATCACTAAGACAAATGAATTTTTTTTTGTTTGTGGCCTGTTTCTTGCGGAACGCCGCTTCCGAATTTGGCAAAACATAAACATTCATGAATCTTCGTTTTGAGTAAGAACAAAGTGATAGTCATCATTCGGTTTTGGCCTTAGGCAAATGGAGATTGATTGCCATTAAAATATAATAGAGTTAACAGGCGAGGGAAATAACTCTGGTCGCTTTTGATACTCGTCACGTTACTATTGCATGTTTGTCTACGATTGGGAATACCCCTCATGTAGCCTGTCTTGCCTTCACCAAGGGGGCAGGGGTGGGGGAAAGTTAGATAAATGGGAAACCTCTTCTCTCTAAGATCTGCTGGAGGCTATACACTGAATCCTTGCATATTCGCTCATTACTTTATACTTTGACCAAGCCATTGCAAAGCAATTAATAGCGATTTTGATTTTAGTTCCCACTTTTCACAGTTTTCATTCAGCGCCTAAAAGTACCCGTTAATCAGATGGAGAGGTTATGAATATGTCATCGTTATTGTGGTTGTTAGTTTTCGTGCGCGTAATCCTATCTCGTCTGGTTGGGACACAAACTGCTAGAGAAGTTTTTCCGTTGAATTCTCCCTTAAAAACGATTGACTTGGATTTAAAACTAAGAGAAATAAGATAATTTTATGCGAAGAATATAGACAGAACAGAAAAGGCTTGACTGAGGCCAGAGTGTCTTCTCCATTACAACTCCTTCAAAGTATTGCTTTACTGCTCTAAAAAATCTTGCTTACACTAAATGAGCTTGAAACCCCGCAAGTTAGTGTATTGTAAGATACTATTATTCATTTTCTATGAAAATCACGTAATTGAAAACCTGCAGATAATGTTTCTGTGAAAAGGAGGTCATATGACAATGCTTAGGGAATCTTTGTTCTTCTTACACTCCAACATCTCCGTCTGATCAAGTGAAACTTAAATAGATGGACCACAAGCGGCCCAAGGTCCAGCTGTGAGATGATCATCTTGCGAAATAAGTATCATGGCGAATTTATGAGAGTTTGTATGGAATATTGACGACCGCTCCTAGGAATAAAAAAAACAGTCAAATTCTCAATAAAAAATACCTCACATTACTTCTACACTGAATCGCTTGTTGTCTGACCGCTTACTATGTTGAAGAGAACCCATTTCAGCGAGTTATACATTTCTAGGTTTACTACAATATATAGATTTAGCCAAGCTTAAAAGCGGGACTCGCATTTTTTTTCCCGCACTTCTCAAGAGAACCCATTTCAGCGTGTTATACATTTCCAGGTTTACTACATAAGAGACGCCCAAGGCGGCAGTCCATTTCCGAACACTCGATCCGAGGAGTGAAAAATGCAAGCTGAAACGAGCGGGTGGGCACAAATCCAAGGTAGAATCCAAGCACATATACTGCAGTTTCATTTCAATTCACTACCAATTCAATCCTCCCCGTGAAACCGACGCTGAGCCGCAGTTTGCTTCCAAAATCCGTACACATTCACCGCGACAAATGAAACCAGCCTGGTAACCCTGCCTCCTTTGCAAACTGAGCGGTTGTTAAACACGGAGCGAGCCTGTAAATGGAGGCTGAGCGGCTCAGCCCGTCAATCACAAATTGGAATACTCTGCTTTGATTGGCTTATTCACCCAGGCGTGTCGCACTCCCGCGAAATTCGCACGAAGTAATTTTTCAGGCGACCGCACAAGGGAAGGTTTTTCGCTTGTTTGCTTCTCGGCTTTGTGAAAAGGTAAGTGAAAACAACAAGAATGGCATCTACAGAAGAAGAATTTAGACAGGTATCGTACTTCATATACATGGATTTTAACACCTTTTTTGTTGTTTCACTTGTGAAAGCATATCGATTGTTTTGGAGTTTGTTACTCAACGTAAATGCCGTGTTTTAGGTTGTACTTCTAATGCCAGTGAGTGAAATGGAATCTCTGCGTTCTTTTGTGGCCTTCAGCGGCGGGGAGCTTGTCTCTGAAACCAAACCCAGCCGAAGGAAAAGAGCAAAAATAACACAAGATAGCAATGTCCGTGAAGAATAGAACAGTTTGGAGGTACATTTGCACTATGGCGGCTTAGCATGGTCGCAAAACGTTTACATACGAACACATAACTTCTGTTTGTTTTGTTGTTTTACTTTCCCGCCGCCAAAACTCAAAGTACAAGCCTCACTATAGTACAGAACCTACAGGCATGGTCAAGTTATAGAAATAGATGATCTTTATGATTGCAGGCCCATTTTCTCAACGGAGGACATGCGTTCATCGATCTTGAGCGCCCGCGAAATTTGAATTTCCTCCGAACGGGAAGGAAGTTTTCGCTCGTTTCTTGAGTTTTTTGTCTAAGAACGACATTTAAGACACTCTTGAAAAGGTAAGCAAATGGTGGGGGTTGTAAATAAATAATTTAATTTATCATTTCTTGAAAGCAGACAACAAGAGATTTAGCAGAAGATTTATAACGATAGTGACCGTTGCAGAAAGCCGCCATTATCGGTGCGAAGGAAGCCAACAAAGTGCAAACCGCTGACCTTTTATAGGCTCGCTCCGTGTTTAAGTACTCTATACAAACTCTTGTGGAGCTTGAGCCCCACGTGGCTAGACTATTTGTGATCCACAACCAAGGTACTCGGAGAGCGGAGAATATCTTAGGTTTGTCGCTATTTTTGTTGACTTTCAGAAAAGAAGAAACTCTCAACATGTAATGTTAACTTATATGTTTGTGAATAACTTGAACTGTTATTAATTTGGATCGTTAAGTCTTGAATTTGCAATTCATTTTAAGCGTGTGAACAGAGAAATATTCATCGATTGTAAAGCTAGCGAAAGCTAATTCAAGTCGGATATCTGCTCCACGACTGTCAGTATTTTCACATACATACTAGTCATTTCTAGCCGAGATAACATAACAACGTTGCAGTCGTTCAATCTTCACAAATCCTGCTTTGTTAAAATGCCCAAATCACTTCCGCTTTCGATTTGACTGAATAAATTCTACTCGTGCCGTATCCTTTTTCTTGAATCCTCTTAATTGGAGAAATGCCCTTAAATAAATTCATAGAAAAAGAAATTATTATTTATCTTAAGCGAATAATTTCGTGTTCTGTCTCTCAAATCGTGCTCTCCTGAGAAATTTCACCGCTTAACTTGTTATTGTTTGTTCGAACCTGTTAGGGCAAAGATTTGCATATTTTTTCTAGGCGAGAATATGCATATCATTACATGTCATATTAATTAATAATAGATCTGTCCGATCTGAATTCGCTATATCGTTGGATCGCTTGTCGCAATTTGTAGGGAACTGCATCACGTTTGCTAGAGCTGTGACTTTCATTGCAAGTCACAAATTAAACCTTTCCATCTTGCTGTCTGATCTGATGTATGATTATTTTGGATAGTTTCGCTTTAGTTTAAGTATTGGGAGCCGTATTACAAGACACGTCACGGTATCGAGGGAGAAGGTAGACCTTTCAATTCAGATTGTTTCTTGATGAAGTTTTTAAGGATAAAGCAGATCAAAACAGATTGTAGATGAAGAACTTCAGAAATTTTTCCTAAAGAAAGAAGCGTAACATAGCTACTTGAGTTGAATTCGTGTTTTCATAGGAACATAGAAGTCCCTAAAGTCAACTGCCGTATCGGGTTTGCTACCAGCCATTTTTAAATGTGAATCCTAAGTTACAGAGTTAAAGAGCGACAGACACGAACAAATAATTGTGTCATCCGTTTATTTTTATGCGTAATCTTCAAACAGTCCTTAGAGGAGTTACGCGATCAATGTTACGACTTATTCTTCATAACTAGCGAACAATGTCCTGTTTGTGTTTTGATAAAAGGAACGTTTCATAGTGAAATTCTCATCGTTAAAATTATGTCAAAATGTTTTTTTTTTCTGTTTCGCTATTTCATTGTAAGTTGTATTATAGGATTGATTTTTGGTGATGCGTGCAATTTGAGGAGTGTTTACTTTGTTTTCAGAGCATAATGCAAAAGAATTAGAAATAACCGAAGGAGAACGTTAGAAGTTGAACAATTTGTTCGCCTCATTCGTTCATTTGAAAAATAGTTTCTGTAAATAGTAAATAATCCAGAACACATTACTTACACCCCAAAAGCGACAACTTGTCCATTGTAAACGGATCCAATGTAAGTTAATGAATTTGTGGTAGAAATATAACCTTAAGGTCATTAATATTGTTGTGAAGATTTTGGTGCGAGGTCGTGATCGTGGGTACTACTAGTGGGTTGCCAATTCAGGGGCACCAATTCAGGTTAGTTTCAATAAGAAATAATCGTTAATCTTGGGATCTTCCTCAAACATGCATGGCTCCAGTTAATTGAGTGAATGCAGTATTTAAGCGTCCTGGACTTCCTTCAAGACCCAAACTGATGCTTAACCCTTCAACTCCCAAGATCTAATTAGTAATTCTCCTTACCGTCTGCCATATAATTCTTGTGATGATAGTTCAGAGAATTTGGTACTGGATCAGCTAATAATCCCCTAATTGATATTGTTCTTTCTTCTCATTGCTTTTCTCCTTGATATTGTATTGATATTGTGAGGAGAAATTCTGTCTTTGTCAATCATGCGAGTTGAAGGGTTAGGACAGAATGCTGGTGATTGTAGTAGAAAGACTGACAACAAATCACAATTGTTTGAAGTAGCTTAAACCTTTGTATCCGCAGAATGTGTATGACATATAACTTTATCAAGATTTAAGATTTTTGTCAAAAAAGTGTTGATTCTTAACACACATCAAGAGTTTCATTCCTTCATTTCATGTAAACAAATATTGGTCACGAGTAAAGGCTTTTAGAAAATGCGGTCCCTTCTGTAAGAAGCAGCCAATTCAAGTGGATTAAACGGGAAAAATTGAACTAAAAGGAAGGAAAAATAATATGTTTAATTTGAAATGGATTACAGATCGCAAGATGACTGATTTTATACACCTGGGCCTGCTGCAGTTGTTCAAAGGGCAGATAGTGGCGCATGCTCCACAACGGATAAATCCCTATCCAGCGGGGTAATTGTTTACAAAACCTACTGTGCCATCCAATGGATAGATATTTGGATAGCCACCTCTCGAACAAACAGGACCAATATGGTGCCATTTTTTGTATTTTTCTGGCAGCAAGCGGCGTCGCATTCTTTATGAGCAGATAAAAGCAGGGAACTAAGTGGTTCGCAACTTTGCCATTTATCTTCGACCAAATCTTTTTGTGAGTTTTTTAACTTTGAGCCTGACGTGGTACTCGCTACTCAAGATCAATTGATAAAAAGCTGATATCTCAACAAAGTAACCTCTCCAAATAGATTCAGTGTCTATGAAAATGCTGGCATTTATGAAATGCTTTTAGTGAATGCTTTCCAAGTAGGTTGTTCCAAGTCAGAGTTGTCCATGTCTGCTTGCGATCTCCTACCAAATGTAAGTTCTTGGAATTTTATACCCAAGAAATCTCCAATTTAATACGTAGGCAGAAGCTGGTGTTTTCAGTTCTTTCTTTACGAAAATCCTTTCGTGTGGAAAATTCTGATAATGCACAGAATAGTGGCTCAGCTACAAACTGATATAGCATCCCGTCCCATAATTGTCACCAAAAGCAATTAAGAACAAAAAGGCAAATTAGACTTTTGTGGAAACTTTTAAATGATAAACCGATATTTGTGTTTATCGTAGGATTCCTTATCATGTAATGGCGACAATCTCTTCTTCCAGCAAAGAAACAACTAACTACGCTCGGTTGTGTCGCCTGCTGGTGGATGTGGGTTCACAAGTACTCAGAGATGTATTCGAGAAACTGCGCCCTCCAGGAAGCCTTGACACAGTTTTAAAAACTCCTTCTGTAAGTTCCACGCTGACTTCATTAAAAAAGAAGCGAGTTCTTAACCATGCACAGTGGACGAAACTCACCTCATCGTCAGTGGCATCGGTGGATTTTGACATTACCCTGATAGCTGTCCTTCTTAGGAATATATGTGGCCTTTCCGCTCCGGTAACTGGCTGGAACACTCCTCCATCCGCATCAGACAAGACAGAGGCAGCCGATATTACACGTATCAAGATATACAGGAATGAAGTCTACGCCCACGTCAACCGTGCTTCTGTTGATGAAGCACAATTCAATGGGCATTGGATGAATATTAAGGACCCCTTGGTGAGACTTGGAGGAATAAAGTACGAGGCGATTATCGATAACCTGAAAACTGAGGGAATAGACCCAGAGAAGGAAAAAGTCTATCAACAGCTCCTCAAAGAATGGACGGAATATGAAGAAAGTGTCACAGAGGAACTTGGTGAGATTAAGGAACAGCTAGGGACCTTGAATTGCAAAATACAAAAGCTGGACGAGAAACTAGAAATGACGTTACCATTGGCACTCCCCGCGGAGGATCTCTGTCTAACAAGTAAGGACTATTTTCTGGTTCTAAAACTTTATCACTCAACCTCGGATGGTTTGATTTTAATTATTCTGCACTGACAAGCTACGCGTAATACCTACCTACTGGACAGCAGATTAGGTTCAACCAAACTAAGCTTTTATAATATTCAACAAGTATTTGCCGTAGGTGGAATGAATATCGTTGAATAATCTGATTATTCGACATTATTCATTGAGCCCGAGACAAATAATTGTTTTAGCATGATTGGGTAGGTGCCCGCGAATTATGTTGTAACTTCTTTTCGTTGTTGAAACCATTCTGTTACAATTGATTTGATTCCTCGTATAAAGATAAGCAGCCAGTTGAAAAAACCAATAGAATTTAACAGGTTTATTTGATTAAATTAGAAAAAACTCCACATTTTTCTTTTTGAAAGAGTTACACCAAACGTAATAGCATCTTTTGCGCTTGTTTGAATTGTACTTATTCCTATTGCCTCTATTACGTGCTGCGTAACATTTAGAATGATATAGCAAGAGGACGGGAACGTCGTTTCAGAACGGGAAAGCGCGCGGATAATCTGGACACGACTCTATTTCGACTTCCGGTGTTGGCATTCTCATTCTCCCCAACAAGTTCAGGACGTCATTCGCTGGTTTTCTCGTCGCGATCAAAACGCCTACGCTTGCGTAAATTGTGCTCTTATAAACGAGATAGTGCTTACTGGAATGATTTCAAAACTCATTTCCAGGATAACCAGGTCCCTTTCTTTGTTTTATTCGGTGTATTTGTGAAAATTTACCGCTACATTTATGCTGGATTCCCGAGAGGAAATACGATCGTTTGCAAGCGCTAACGATCCAAGATTTCGAAATAGACTTGAATCCAGACTATCTTCGCGCTTTCCCGTTCTGAATTGGCGTTCCCGTCCTTTTGAGTCAATTGCTAAATCACTCTACTCTATTGACAAAACTCGCAGCAGCCATTTTGAAATTTAGCTCTCAAGCTATGATCACTTATAGCAAAAAGTGGCCTAATCCTCGACCGATCAGTTGCCGTCGCTGTTATGCCAAATGTTAATAATGCCAATAATAATTGGTTAACGATGTTTATTTCAATCTGGATACTTTTATCCTTTGCAGACTTTAGAGATCGTCTAGAGAAGCGGTATAACAACTTATGCCAAGTCAGAATCACCCCTTGGGATCCTGACAACACTGTACAAATTGACGAAATTTACACAGAGCTCTTTTGGGTCAGGGACAACAAGAAGCCAAGTGGAAAAAAACAAGAAAAACTTGATGATTATTCCGACATTCTAAAAGAGCTTAAAAGCAACAGAATCCTTGTATACGGTATACCGGGGATTGGAAAATCCACCTTTGCCAAAAAAATCGCCATCGACTGGGTAAGAGGTAAAAAGGAAAACCTAGAGAAATTTGATCTGCTGCTCATGATCCCGTTACGAAACGTTTGCCATAGTAAAACCTTCCGGAACATGTTAATTGAAGCCAAGCTGTTTCCCGCTGAAGACCAGAAGCTCGTCGACGCTCTCCTTAGGTACATTCTTGAGCACAAAGATAAAGTTTTGTTGGTTTTGGATGGTTTTGACGAGTACAATGCAGGTGAGGAGACTCCAGTTGTTAGCCGCGTATGGATGGGGGATGAGCTCCGAGACTGCTTTGTGATTTTGACAACGAGGCCAATAAGAGAGGATGATGTAAAGCGATACAGCAGCGCCCAGTTTCAGATAAAAGGATTTGACCAAGCCCAGATCAAAGAGTTTTCAATGAAGCTTTTAGAAGATGAGCAAGAAGTTCAGAAGTTTCTTGATTACATTAAGATCCACAAGCTGAAGGAGATTTCGGAAATTCCCCTGCTTTTGCTGATGCTTTGTTTAGTCTGGAAGGAGAAAGATCGCGAAGGGTTACCAGAGGCAAAAGTGCATCTTTACAGCAATTTCATTCAAACCCTTTTAAATCACATGGCCGCAAAAGACGCTGATGAAGAAGTTACGAGCATCAAGGGCTACGGTGGTGATCTTGAACAAGTAGGGGAACTGGCATTTAATGCTTTACTGAACAATTCTCTCGAGTTTGATTATGAACATTTTCCTAACGAGCTTCTGAGTAGCAAGTTGATCCGTGTTGGCGTAATTCAGATTGTAAAGCTCTTTAGTGCAAAGCCAAAGAAGATGGTTGCCTTCCTTCACAAATCCATTCAAGAATTCTTAGCAGCCTGGTTCATCATTCACAAGATACTTCCATCCGCTAAAGACAATGTCACTTGCATACCTACCATAAATTCAACCAGAAAAGTTGTCGACTTGCTCGAAGTCCTCAAGTTTGTTTGCGAATGGTCACCGGAAGGGTCGAAAGCTGTACAGCAGCATCTGGCATCTTTGAGGACTAACCAAAATCCTCCCAAAGACGTTCAAACAGAAACACCGTTCTTGGAGGATTTGCTGAGTGATGACAAAAAATTATCAAAGTTGAGCCTTGAGTGTTTTATCACTACACCCACTCAATTTAAGGGCGAAGTGTACCCGTCGTTGTTGAAATCCCTTACGGGCGTTTTGATAATACCTGACACACTCCTGCCTCATGTGGCCAACGGACATTTTGTGAAGTCCGAAGTCCTGCCTGAGAGTGTACTATTTGATTTTCAGAGGCGTCCGTCTCCTAAGGACCGCGATCACATTTCCTCCATCATGGACGATCTTAACGCGATAATTGTAAGTTCTACTGGAGAAACGAAGGCTTCTGACTTTGTGAGAAGACAAGGGAAAACTGATATATTGGCCTCTCTCTTATTGAAACGCTTAGAAGATAAGATATATCTCTACTTCTCTCAGATTGCCAACGTTGATGTCGGAACGCTGCGGGAGCTTGCGATGCCAGCGCCAGCTACGTTTTCTCATACCCGTTCAAATCATAAAGATGTAGTGGTCGGTGACAGGGCAGCCGAGATGGATAGGCAAACTCGTCAGCACTGTTTTTCACTCGCAAAGAAAATTGGCATTGAGGATTTAGAAGGCGACGTCATCCACATAATTTCTAATGTTTTGCCTCTTCTTAGCAGACCAAGAGAGATAGTATTACGAAGCCTTAAAGAATCTTCTATATCTCAGGAGACAGGACGTGTAGTGTCAGGAATAAACATGACAGAGTGTCTTAGACGCCTGAAACTACATAAAACATGCTTGACGGAGAAATCTCTGTCTGTGCTAGCAAACGCCTTACAGAAAGCTTGTAACTTGCAAGAATTAGTCTTGTCAGAAAACCCACTGGGAAGCAGCGTGAGGTGCCTGGCAGCAAATCTTCGTCATGTGCAGCAGCTGACTATCTTGGAATTGTCAGATGTTCTCATGGAACACGAAGCCTTCTCAGATCTCGCCGATTCCTTGCGTCATGTTCCTGACTTGGAAGTTCTTTCTGTGTCTCGAAATCAACTCGGGACGTCGATCTTAGATTTGGCAGACAACTTGAAATTCGTTCCTCGATTGACTCGATTGGAGCTAGGAGAAACTCACATGGACGAAAATGGAGGAAGGGCTCTCTCTGACTGCTTACAATCTCTTCCACGGTTACAGGTGCTGGACATATCTCACAATCCACTGGGAAGCGCAGTTGTTGTGATTGCAGATAATCTTTGCAAAGCAACCTCCCTCACTGATCTCAATATGACTGACACAAAAATGGGCGCAGAGGAAGCCACAGCACTTGGTAGCTCACTTATGTCCCTTCAAAATCTTACAACACTGTCCATTGGGTCCAATCAACTAGCCCAAGGAGTCAGTGCTCTCGTCTGGCGTCTCTCTGAAAAATCAAAGTTGAAGCGACTCAACATGGAGAACGTAGAGATGGGTGAGGAGGATGTTGAAAATGTGGCAAAAACCTGCAAAAAAATCCAAAGCTTAGCCATTGTTAACGATTATCTTGTAAGTAACCTTTGTTTTATTTTGTAGTTTTGGCGGATCATGAAGGTGATCATTACCGTCAACACTCATACAAACCTCTGTCTTGAATAGTGAGCATCAATAAAGCTCCATCTCCACCCCCGAGTTTCTTTATCTCAATCAGAATCTCTAAAGTGATAGTAAGAGGTAGCTCAAAATGGTCTCGTTCTTTCTGATCGCTAATTCTTTGAAAGTTTG